>NC_070588.1:1103208-1221170 GCF_027409825.1 Scomber japonicus | reverse complement strand
GGAAGGAAAGGAGAGAGGGGGGAAAGAAGGAAGTAAGGAGGAAGGGAGGAAGGATAGAAGGAGGAAAGAGAGAGGAAGGAAGGAAAGACACGGGGGGATTTTGGGGAAGTAAGGAAAGAGGGAAGGGAAGGAAGGAAAGGAGGGAGGGAGGAAGGAGGATGGAAAGGAAGGGAAGGAGGGAGGGGGGAAAGAAAGAAGGAAGGATAGAAGGAGGGAAGAAGGAACAGACACGGGGGGATTTATTGTTTGTCTGAAAGAGGAAAGTAAGAAATGGGGAAAAAGAAGGGAGGGAGGAAGGAGGAAGAAAGAAGGAAGAAAAGGAGGTAGGAAGAAAGAAGGAAGGAAAGGAGGAAGGAGAGAGGGAGGGAGGATGGAAGGAAGGGAGGAAGAAAGGAAGGAAGGAGAGAGGGAGGAGGATGGAAGGAAGGGAGGAAGAAAGGAAGGAAGGAGAGAGGGAGGGAGGATGGAAGGAAGGGAGGAAGAAAGGAAGGAAGGAGAGAGGTAGGAAAGGAGGAAGGAAGGGAGGAAGAAAGAAGGAAGGAGGGAGGGAGGGAGGGAGGAAGGGAGGAAGGAAGGAAGGGGATCAGTGTCAGGAGGTTTGGACTCTCATGTGTGTGTGTGTGTGTGTGTGTTTCAGTGTCTGAGGTGGTGTCTCCAGACTCGGCTGCTCCCGTCGCTCCACCCGTCATCGTCTCTCCCATCAGCAGCACGTCTACACACGAAGGAGAAGCAGCTCGCTTCCAGTGCCGAGTCCGTGGAGACGGTCAGGACACTAAATCTATCTGTCTCTCTGTCTCTCTGTCTGTCTCTCTCTCTCTATATCTCTCTCCCTCTGTCTCTCTCTCTCTATCTCTCTCTCCCTCTGTCTGTCTCTCTCTCTCTATATCTCTCTCCCTCTGTCTCTCTCTCTCTATCTCTCTGTCTCTGTCTCTCTCACTCTCTGTCTCTCTCTGCCTCTCTCTCTCTCTCTCTCTCTCTCTCGCTCTCTCTCTCTCTCTCTCTGTCTCTCTCTGTCTCTCTCTCTCTCCCCCTCTCTCCCTCTCTATCTCTCTCTCTTTATCCCTCTCTCTCTATCTCTCTCTCCCTCTCTCTCTCCCCCTCTCTCTCTCTCTCTCTCTCTCTGTCTCTATCTCCCTCTCTCTCTCTCTCTCCCCCCCTCTGTCTCCCTCTCTCTCTCTCTCTATCTCTCTCCCTCTCTCCCTCTCTATCTCTCTCTCTTTATCCCTCTCTCTCTCTCTCTCTCTCTCTCTCTCTATCTCTCTCTCTCCCTCACCCTCTCCCTCTCTGCCTCTCTCTCTTTATCTCTCTCCCTCTCTCTCTCTCTCTCTTTATCTCTCTCTCTCTCTTTATCTCTCTCTCTTTATCTCTCTCCCTCTCCCTCTCCCTCTCTCTCCCTCTATCTCTCTCCCTCCCTCTCTCTCTCCCTCCCTCCCTCCCTCCCTCTCTCTATCTCTCTCCCCCTCTCTTTCCCTCTCTCTATCTCTCCCTCTCTCTCTCTCTCTCTCTCTCTCTCTCTCTTTCTCACCACAATATCTGTCCGTTCTCTCAACAACCTAATTTTATGCATCACAGTTAAATTGAACTCAGACTCACATTAAAACCTCTTCTCCTCTTCTCCTCATCTCCTCGTGGTCCAGATGTGAAGATCAGCTGGTTCCACAAAGAGAAGGAGATCAAGCAGTCCGACTTCTTCAGGATGTCTCAGTTTGACGACAGCTGTCAGCTGGAGATCTCCAAGGTTTACCCCCGAGGACGAGGGCGAGTACAGCTTCACCGCCACCAACAACGCTGGAGCTGCTTCCTGCTCCGCTACGCTCACACTGGACGGTGAGTTCACTGCTAACAACAGGAAGTACTAACAACAGGAAGTACTACTAACAGGAAGTACTTACAGCAGCAGTCGTGGTTGCATCTTGTTCTTCTGTCTGCTGGAACCTTCAGCTGCCACACTTATCTCTTCATTGTGTTCACTTCCTGTTGTCCTCGAGTCAAGAGAGGAAGGAAGGAAGGAAGGAAGGAGGATGGAAGGAGGATGGAGAGGGAGGAAAGAAGGAAGGGAGGAAGGGAAGGGAAGGAGGGAAGGAAGGAAGGAGGATAGGAAGGGAAGGAAGGAAGGAGGATGGAAAGGAAGGAAAGGAGGGAGGGAGGAAAGAAGGAAGGGAGGAAGGAAGGAAAGAGAGAGGAAGGAAGGAAAGAAGGAAGGAGGGAAGGGAAGGAAGGATAGAAGGAAGGGAGAAAAGAAGGAGAGAGGGAAGGAAAGAAGGAGGGAGGGAGGAAAGGAAGAAGGGGATGGAGGAAGGAAAGAGGAAGGAAGGAAAGAAGGAGGGAGGGAAGGGGAGGAAGGAAAGGAAGGAAGGATAGAAGGAAGGGAGGAAAGAAGGAGGGAGGGAGGGAGGGAAGGAAGGAAGGAGGGAGGGAAGGGGAGGAAGGAAGGATAGAAGGAAGGGAGGAAAGATTGAAGGAAGGGAGGAAAGAGAGAGGAACGAAAGGGAAGAAGGAGAGAAGGAGGGAGGGAAGAAGGAGGGAAGGAAGGAAGGAGGGAGGGAAGGGGAGGAAGTAAGGATAGAAGGAAGGGAGGAAAGAAGGAGGGAGGGAAGGAAGGAAAGACGGAAGGAAGGGAGGAAAGAGAGAGGACGGAAAGGGAAGAAGGAGAGAAGGAAGGAAGTGAAGTCAGTAGGATGTGTGTAAGCAGCAGCAGACTCATCAGCTTGCTTCCTTCCAGAGGAAACAGCGTCAGTGAGTGTGGTGGAGTCTCAGAGCGTCTCCATCAGCAGCATAAAGAAACCCGCCGTCGGCCAAAAGCCCGTCTTCATCCATCCAATCACAAGCTGCTCCGTGCGGCACGGGGAAGTGGCTCGTTTCCACGCGTGTGTGAGCGGCACGCCCACGCCCGAGATCAGCTGGTTCCACGACCAGCACCCGGTCCGGCCCACCAGGAACGTGGTGTTCCACTGGGACCAGGCGACCCACACCGCCACGCTCATCATCGTGGACGCGTTCAGGGAGCACGCGGGTCAGTACACCTGCAGGGCGGCCAATCAGGCGGGAGAAGCTGCCTGCTCCGCTACACTCACCGTTACCACAGAAGAAGAAGAAGGAGAAGGTAACTTCCTGGTCTGCTGCCAGAGTCTGCGAGACTCATCCACCCTCCTCAGACCCTCCTCAGACCCTCCCAGGGATGTCCTCAACCAATCTACACTAAGACCAGAGTCCATTAAAGCTTTGACACATTTATTTATATATTTATTCATTTATTTATTCATTTATTTATTAATAAATTAATTAATTTATATATTTATTTATTTATATATTAATTAATTTATTAATTCATTTATTTATTTATTAATTAATTTATTAATTAATTTATTTATTTATTTATTTATTTATATATTTATTTATTTATATATTTATTTATATATTTATTAATTAATTTATTAATTAATTTATTTCTCATATAGCAGGCTCAGGTTAATCTCCCCACTTATTTTTTTTATTGATTTTAAGATTAATACATAGGAACAAGGTATAGACCTTTTCTTCACAAACCAATCACCAAGAATAAATTAGAATAAAAAATAAAATAAATAAAATAAAATAAATAAAAATAAAAGTATTTGATCTAAATGCAGAATATTCCACTTGATGAGCTTCATGATGCAATCCTGTCTATTTATTTATTTAAAAAGGGGAAGTTGTACATTTATGAACATTTCAAATTAAAATGTAAATGCACAGGAATTAAGTTAAGATAGCTAGTTTCCATCCGTTGGCAGGTCAGAACAGAGAGAAGGAAAGAGTAATACATAAAATAAAAGTAAAAATCAATATTATGGTTATAATACTTTGGACTCTAGTGTAGATTAAACACGGACATCCCTCCTCGCCCTCCTCCAGGTTTCACTAACCTCACCTTTCCAACATGTTGACCCACTTCACTCCTAGAAGAAACTCACCTGTTCTTTCACTTCCTGTGTGCTCTTCCTCCTCTCGTCTACCGTTAGAAGAAACTCACCTTCTGTCACTTCCTGTGTGCTCTTCCTCCTCTCGTCTACCGTTAGAAGAAACTCACCTTCTTTCACTTCCTGTTTGCTCTTCCTCCTCTCGTCTCCCCGCTAGAAGAAACTCACTTCCTGTGTGCTCTTCCTCCTCTCGTCTTTCACACTAGAAGAAACTCACCTGTTCTGTCACTTCCTGTGTGCTCTTCCTCCTCTCGTCTCCCCGCTAGAAGAAACTCACCTGTTCTTTCACTTCCTGTGTGCTCTTCCTCCTCTCGTCTACCGTTAGAAGAAACTCACCTTCTTTCACTTCCTGTTTGCTCTTCCTCCTCTCGTCTCCCCGCTAGAAGAAACTCACTTCCTGTGTGCTCTTCCTCCTCTCGTCTTTCACACTAGAAGAAACTCACCTGTTCTGTCACTTCCTGTGTGCTCTTCCTCCTCTCGTCTCCCACTAGAAGAAACTCACTTCCTTTTTGCACTTCCTCCTCTCGTCTTCCGCTAGAAGAAACTCACTTCCTGTGTGCTCTTCCTCCTCTCGTCTCCCACACTGGAAAACTCTGGACGATGCACAAACCTCACGAACCTCACTGTCTGACTTCTCTTTACTTCCATCTTCCAGGAAACTCAAACCATTTCCTCTCCGTTTCATTTGGTGCTTTTATTTTGTAGTAATGTCTGTATCACATGTTTGAATGCTTCATGTTTTTCTACCTGCAGATGCTTTTTGTTAAAAAAGGATTAAACTTTGGGTCACAGATGGGACATGAATGTTATTACTAGGTTAATTTTTTTAATCGAGATTAATCACAGAATTTCCATAGTTAATCACGATTAATCGCGTTTTTGAATTGCATGTTCAAAATCCTGTTATTTTACATTTCAAGGCAGTTTTAAGCCCATAATGTAAAGCATTTCTTACCAGAGTGTCTCACTTCAATGATTGGATCCAAATACAGAAGTTAAATACATTTTAGCCCAGCAAAGAAGAATAAAGAGAAAGTAAAAATCCAGATTCTCAGGTGGAAATCATCTGTTTCTGAGAATGTGAAGGAAAGGAGTGGAGACCCTCGCTGGATCGATGTCCTCACAGTCTGCAGATCAAAGCTGAACTAATGTCTTCTTCTTCTTCTTCCTCCACAGTGACTCATGTGAGAGAGCAGATTGAAGCCAAGATTGAGGAAGAAGTCAAAGGTAAGGCCATGTCAGATATCATGTGAAGCAATAATCAGCTGTTCTGATCCGAGCGGTGGGAAAGGGACAGTTTAACCACTACTTGATTGTTATGTCACTTTTACCCCTTTTCCACCGAGCTTAAAGCCAATGCTGGTTTGGAGCTAGTGCTAGAATCAGAGCTCAGTTGGTGCTATAATCCAAGCACCTCTTACGAACCTGTTGCTTTTCCACCAGCAAGAAGCCATACAGCGATTACGTCACTGTATAACGTAGCCAGCACACGCCTTTGAAGCACTTCCATGATTCACCACTGAGAGGCAGCAACATGGCGCAAGGCTTCTAGCCTGCCGGAAACGAAGAGGAAGAAGAAGAAGAAAAAGAAGATGACTGCTCTGGCAAAAAAATGATGAAAATAGTACTTTTAATCAACAAATCTTTAACCCTCTGTAAATGCAAGGCTAGCCAGCTAATAAACGTTAACCCCGCTAGCCGGCTAATAAACTTTAGCCCCGCCCCCAGTCCGCTGACTTAATCACTTCTTGCTTTAAACCAGCAAAGAGTTGGTGCTCGCTCTGGCTCCCGTTCTGAGGCTCGGGGCTGGAGCTTTGGCGGTGGAAAAGCAAAGAACCGGTGCTTAGTCAGGCTCTGGCTCCAAACCAGCTCCAGCTCGGTGGAAAAGGGGTATTTGAAAGTAGTCTGTTAGTGGGAGACTTTGATCCAAGCTTTGGCCCAGTGACGATGACGGATTCTAGTAGAGACACTGCTGAGAAAATAGAGACAACCAGATGTGTGTGTGTGCATGAATTATGAATTATGAGTTGGATTACTGTTGGCCTGCATCTACAGACTGCTTTTAGAGTTTGTAACCATGTCATTATGTTGAGCTGTCCCTTTTAAATTATCTCTTAATTTCCACAGTTGCATGCCATCTTTATATGTCTTGATAGAAAATTCCGGTTATCTGTATAAATCTATCTTATTTTGAAAATATTCAATGGTTTCATCCAGACGAGCACTGACAAAAACTTGCTTGTACCACTTTTTGACACTTGGGGTTTGCATCCAAAAGTTCATTTTGGCATGAAGGTTCCTCTGATCTTTTCCCAGAAAAGGTGCAGGATGTGTATCTTTTAAAGCTTCCAGATTTGAAGTGCCCTTTAAAAGATATGGAGGTTTACTGCATCTGGAACTGATGTCTTCCTCCTGCAAAATATTTCTTAGCCTGGCTTGCAGATAGTGGGATGTGATTCCTGTGGTTTGCTTTCTAAATAACACCAGTAAACTATATTAGTTCGAATAAACGCCTTCTCACCCAATTTTACAGCTTCATTTATATACGTTTTTGAACATAAGAGATGTTTTGGAGAGCTGTGCTTCTCATTGGTACTTTTGCATTACGTTGTCCTCTTAAGTTTAAGGATTAGAAAGGGCGTTTATTCTCCTGTCTGCAAGTCAGGTAAGGAATATTCAACTAAAAGCCAGCGCATATATCCAAAAGTAAAACAAGCGAATGTAAGCAGTCCATCTTGGAAATATTATGCTTCTTTAATCATAATAAAATAATTTATGTTTTGAAGAAATTTCCACAGACGAAGGATCAAAACTTCCTGCAGGTTTCTAATAAAAAGAATCAAGTCTTGCGTTTATTCGAACAAATATGGTGAGTGAAATTATTTCTTATGGCATTGTGACTTGCAGCATGCATTTAATATTTCCATTAATGATTCATTCAAACCTTTTCTCTCTTTTTACGCCCGGAGGCCGTCTTGTTCTGACAGATGTCATTTTATATTTGCAGAACTGTTTTATCACCAAAGTAAAGAAGGAACTCCACAAAGTAGCTCAGAGCTCACCAGCACCCGACAGCTGAGAGGAGCCTTCTCCGACACAGAGGACTTCCTGGATCATGGCCTGGTGTCGGCCAATCGGTGCTCCAGCAGAAACTCTTCAATCAGTTCGTGGACGGAGAACATCAGACCTTCTTTCACCAAGAAACTCAAGTTCCAGTCAGTCATGGAGGGGCAATCAGTGGAGTTCATGTGTAAACTGGTTGCTTGCCCTTCACCGACTATTCTTTGGTTTCATAACAATAGATCTATTCCTAAAGAGCATAGACGCAGGATTTGTACTGACAGCAGAATGCACATGCACACAACCAGTCTGGTTATTGATTGTATCAAAGAGAAGGACTCGGGCAGTTACAAGGTAATGGCAATAAACACAGAGGGTTCTGCAGAGTCCACAGCATCACTTCTGGTATCACTGAGGAAAGAGCAGTCGGCTAACTACCTGGGCTTTGTTAGACGTTCTGCCAAAGCCCATGAAAGCATAGACACCATGGCAGAGCAAAGGAAGGAGAGGAAGTTTAGGGTTGACCTCAGGTGTGTTGGATCTCCATTTGACAAAATGTCCAAAGTCCATCAGGGACGATCTCGATCTAAGAATGCTCTGGTACGTACTGTGTACTTTTGGTCCAGTTCTCAATCAAAAGAAAAACAGTCAGATAAAGAATCTAAACGTTTGGAGACTGCCTCTGAGCGTGCACCATCCCCTCCTCCCATGTTTGACAGGTCTGAGCGCTTTAACGATAGATTCAGTGACATCTACTGTGACCGGCGTACTGGTGGCAGATTTAGTGACAAGTTTAGCGACAGGTGCAGTGATAGATACAGTGAGAGATTCAGTGACACTGAGAGCCTTCACAACGAGGTAAGAACAAAGCTTACCACACTTCAAAAAGCTGTCAAACAGAAGAAGAGGCTTTCTATCTCGACCATGTCCTCCTCTGAGTTTGAGTTAGAGTCAGTAGCCAGCGAGTCAAGCTATAAAGAGTATATGGACAGGCTCAGGGTCAAGCCTGCTTCTCTTCCTGATGTCCAGCATTTCAGTCGATCGTTCGATTTGGGAGAGAGTCATAGGGAGCATCAAAGTAAATCATCAACCAGTGAGTCGTGTCAGCCTCGTGTGAGACATTCATTCGAGCCTCAGTCCAGAACCAGGGCCATTCAGATCATGAGAGGTGAGCTGGTTGATACGATGGTGCCACAGACTGACAGGAAATCAGGTGAAAAATATTCAGCGACTGTGGTGGACAAAAACAGAGAGAGTTTTATTCAATCTAAGGCAGACGATGGAGTCAGAGAGATGGTAAGTGGGCATCACAGTGAGGTTGCTGACCACCAGGTGGAGACTACAAAGGTTCAGACTGAGCTACAACACCTTCAAGTCTCATATCCAGAAACTACAGCTTACAGTGGGGAATCTGTTGTGCCTGATCAAAAGGAAGCATCAGAGTCACCCAGGTCAAAGCCAGTCTTATCTATCAAGGAGAGGTTCCTCAGTGAAGCCTCAGAGCATATATCAACAACCGTTGAACCATATGATGAGGAGCATGTCAAGGAATCTTTGAGGGCTCAGTATGAAAAGAGTCTGGACGCTGAACGGATGGAGTGTGAGGAAAAACTTCTGGCCCTGCGGATCAGGAAATGGCAGCAAGGGAGTATAATGCCTGGAGAGGAAACATTTCACCATGAAACTGATCTGCCCATGCCTGCACAGTCACAGTACATGCAACCTGAGGGGTACACTCAGCAGGAGGTGGTGAAGAAAAGGGTAATTGTAGAGACTGAGTCCATGCCCTCCTCTGTCCATAAATCACCTAGAATGAAGGCAGTATTGTTAGATCCTAATCCTCATACTATGTCAACACCCAAATCACCTAAAGTCAAAGTCAGAGGAGAAGAAATGGAAGTTGAAGCAGAAATAATTCGAGTACCAGGCTCCCCCACAATGAAATGTAGAGCTGCTGAAGTGGAGGCTGGGTCATCACCAAGAATGAAAGCAAGAGTAGAGGCCAGACTCAGAGAGTCACCTGGGTCAAAGCCAGTTAAATCTGTAAAAGAGAGGTTCTTTAGTGAAACTGTAACACCAGATGACATAGCAACAGAAGGAATTGAGCCATATGAAGAGGAGTGTTCAGGGGAGTCTTTGAGAGGTCAATATGAGAAGAGCCTGGAAGCTGAACGAATGGAGTGTGAGGAAAAACTCCTGGCGCTGCGGATCAGGAAATGGCAGCATGGCATGCGTATGTCAGAGGAAGAGACATTTCACCCTGAAACTGGTCTGCCCATGCCAGCAGAGACACAATACATGGAGCCGGAGGGGCCCATTTACACTGAGCAGGAGATGATGGAGACAAGAGCAACCGTAGAAACTGAGACCATGTCAACACCTAAGTCACCTAAGTCAAAAGGTAGAGTAGAAAAGGACAAAACCTCTTCCCCTCTGCTAAAAGCCAGGATGAAAGGCGTATCAGGAGAACTGGGAATCGAGGCATCAGTCACACAAAAGTCTTCCAGAATAAAAACTAGAGCAGCAGAAGTGGAAGCTGAGTCATCACTTAGAACAACCGCAAGAACAGAGAAGTTGTTGTGTGAGAAGACAAAAGAAGAGCGTGAGCTCCAGCTATCTATGGAGAACATTTCTGAGCTGAAGAATGAGAGCGAGCAGTTTGCCAGTGAGGAGGAGGCCCTAACACACCGGATTATGAAATGGCAACAGGATGTTCTGATGGAACAAGAGCAAGCTGTGGAGCTAGAGTCCGACTGGGTGGACGGTTACTCTTCACTTCAGACAGAGAGGACCACTGAGGTTGGAAGAAATGTCACAGAGGCTTCTGCTGCAGAATTAATACCTGAAGTAGTTCACAGCAGAGACACTTCTCTTGGAAAAACAGCCAAAGAGAAGTTCTTTTTGAGTGAGTCAGTTCCTGCTGGTTTCCAAGATCAGCAGGACGATGGCACGCAGTGGCCCCCTACAGGCGAGCTACTGACAGAGGGCCGTGAGACCAGGTTGCAGAGGGACAGTGAGTACTTTGTAAGTGAGGAAGAAGCACTGGCTCAGCGCATCCTAAAATGGCAACAAGATGTAGTAGAACAAGACGAAGTAGCTGAACTGGAGTCTGAGTGGGCCCTGGACAATCAATGCAAACAACCTGGCTCTGGGTTGCCACTTGAGACTCATGTTCCACCAATTGATAGAACCAAATCTCATAGTGCCGGCATTTCACATAAGGAACCAACCTATATGCCTACAGCTGCTAAAATACCTGCTGGTGGAGCCTTACCAACAAAAGCTCAGGCAGCTGGGAGACACTCCCCATGCTATAGTCCACAGGAGGATCTGAGAAGAGAGACAGAGAGGAGGCACAGCAGGGAGGAGTATACTATGACTGTTGATAAATCCAGCAGCCAACACTTCCAAGCAGAGGTGGGAGAAGAGAGGGGAATGAGAGCAGAGGTGGGAGATAGAGAGAACATTGAACTAAGACAACAAACAGAGTTAGTAAGTATGAGGTCAGAGGAAAGAAGCAGAGAGTTGAAAAGGTTGGGTGGTGAAGTTGATGTAGAAAACCTTGAACTCACAGCCATAAAGGAGAAACAAAGGAGAGTCCAAGATGAGTCAAATTTCGAAGAGGATGATTACCAAGCTCAAAAGTCAAAGAGAGTTGAAGAGAGGGAGGGGAGTCCCAGAAGATCTGGTCCCATATTTGTGAAAGAAATATCCTCAGTTAAAGTAAAAATTGGTGAGATGTCAGAGTTTACCTGTCAGTTTCAGGGTGACCCTCTGCCTACAGTCGCCTGGCTCAAAGACGGTCACCCATTAGCCCACAACCCAGACTACGATATCACAAGCAAATCCAATAAATCAAATCTCACTGTCTTCTATCCAACCACAGACCATGAGGGAACATATGACTGTGTCATAAGCAATAAACATGGCAAATCCATCTGCAGTGCCACTCTTGAGATCTCAAACAAAAAGATGTTGAAATCCTCAGGAGCCACACAAGAGGTGATTGTAACGGAGGAGAAAGAAAACCAGGAGAGCCTGTTAGATGAGGAACTACAGTCCTACATGGAGACAGGAAAGGAAACACTACAGGTACCTCAGGGTGTGATCCACCACCGCCGCCGCTCAGAAGAATCTTTTACATCTTCACCAGTAGAAATCAGAATAACTGCAGCCACTCCTGTCCCTGAGATGATGGAGGAAAAGTCTGAGCATAGACCTCAGCCAGAGGACAGAGGAACAGAGGAAGTTCCAGACGTGTCAAGTGATGACGGAGCCTCTCAAGCTGTCAAACACAAGTTTACTTTCTCCTTTGATGTGGCTGGCGAAGCTCCTCAAGTAGTCAGTGAATTACAAAACATCTCCTGTTCTGAGGGCGACACTGCTGTGTTGGAGTGTGTACTGACAGGTGAACCTTCTCCAGAGGTCACATGGTATCACAATGATGTTTGCCTCGAAATCACAACTGGAAAATACATAGTTGAGGTAGAGAACAAAGTCTACAGACTGTATATCAACTTTTTCACATACACCGATGCTGGAGTTTACAAATGTGTTGCTAGAAATACGATGGGAGATGTTACAAGCATTTGTGATGTGACATTTCAAGTTGCAGAGCCTGGGCAACTATCAGCAGCTGGAGTTGTGTTGGAGAAGAGAGCTCCATCAGAGGTTCCTATCAAAGCCCCAAAATCTAAACATGATTACTCAAGAGATCCACCAACTATATCTGGCTGTGGTCTGCAGGCTTCTGCCGCTGTGATAAAAGTTTCTCAGATTAAACAAGCTTTTGAGTCAGACTCACCATTGATGACACCACCCTCTCCTGAGGAGCAGAGAAGGGGACATTTTTTCCCTGAGGAGTTTATACCTACAGTAGCCATTCCCCATGACCAGCAGGAAACCATACATGCAGGATTGGCCACTGCTACATCAACATCCCCAGAATCCAATGTCATTCATTCTACACTGGGCGAAGACATTGAGATTGGTGTCATATCTGGTAATGTTGAGGAGGGAGCTGTTTCAGTAGAACGGCATGGTGCAGTTAAACAATTTATAGAGGAAGTGCAGGATTCTCCAGAGTTGGCCAGGCCTAAGCCGCAGAAACCTGCTAGTTTCCCTGAACAAATGATGCCAGGTGAAGTGGAGATGATGAAGGAGAAGACTGTGCGCACGTTTGACAAAACTAGCAGCTTCATTCAATTCAAGCCTGTGAAGCTCCCTGCAGATGAACGGTCTGTCAGAACTTCAGGTCCCATTAGAGAAGCTGTTAAGCCTAAACGCAGTTCTGAAATTGTCAAATCGGAGAGGCAACGTGCAGCTGCAATGTCTTCCTCCATTCACAGTGAGGCTGAACATGTCAGTATAGAAAGTTATGCTGAGAGGGCAGGTACTGAAGAGGAGTTAAGAGAAGTTGGAAAACATATGAAACAAGAGGTTGAAGAAAGTATTGAGGGTTATAGACTTGTGCCTGCGATGGAGAACGTACGTGAGGCTGAACCTTCCAGTGAGGAGTTGATTTCCATCCCAGAGCCCTCCATGGACAGTGGTGTCTTCCTTAGTATGCCAGACTCTCAGGATGACATGACTGAAGTTGCAGAACAAATGGCCATTGGTGATGTGGTTGAGCCTCACACACAAATCAAGAGTGAAGATGAGGAGTTTGATGTCCAGATGAAACCAGAGTCTAAACCACTTATTGTCAAGCCAAAAGTAGACAGCAGAGTTAAACCGCTTGACCTGACTGAACATGCTGCTGGCCAAGGACCTCTGAACCATGTACCTATACAGAAAAGAGATGTTTTGGAGAGGACCTCTGCAGCTGAAGCAGGGGGAGTAGCTGCTGGTTCCATGGAGGAAGAGGAGGTCACATTCGGTGCTGTGTATGACTTCTATAACCCTCCAGCAGACTGGGGAAGGCCACTGTCCCCTGAGTCTGAGATGTCGATAGAGATTGGCAGCACTGTGAGTGAAGAGATAATCGAGGTCACTGAGAGGTTCTACACCCCAGGCTCATCTACTGAGGTCTCACAGCCAATTGCAGAGTCTTTCCACACTCTCAAGTCTCCCATGTCCTTCCATACTCCCAGTTCTGATACACCTGGTGGGTTTATGACCCCTCAGGAATATCCCTTCTCCCCTGTGGAACATAAGAGAGCATCAACAGGAGACTCCAGTGAAAGGTTCTTCTCACCACTTCAGTTCCTGACATATCCTGCTGATGAGGGCATTGAAACAACTCCCCCTGGAATAAATGTGGATGAGAGTCGATACCTCACCATGGGCAGAGGGTCTCTAGGCCTGGCAACCCTTCAGGAGAAAGTACAGGGAATCCCTCCTGCCTTCCTCAAACCTCTTATTAAGAAAAGAGTGTTTGAAAATGAATCTCTAATGTTTTACGCCGAGGTGTTTGGACTTCCTTCCCCTGAGGTAAAATGGTTCTGTAACAAATCCGAACTGGTAGCAGATGACAGAGTCAAAATGGAGAGAGATGGTGATAGCATATCACTAACAATTCACAACGTCACCAAAGCTGATCAGGGAGAGTATATCTGTGAGGCTGTGAACTATATTGGGGAAGCCAGAAGTGTTGCTTTAGTGGTAGTTGTATCGCAGGAATTGAGGTTCCTGCCTGCCCCACCTGCCGTTACCCATCAGCACGTAATGGAGTTCGATGTGGAAGAAGATGACTCCTCTCGTTCTCCATCCCCTCAGGAGATTCTGCTTGAAGTAGAACTGGATGAAAATGAGGTAAAAGAGTTTGAGAAACAGGTTAAGATCATTACCATTCCTGAGTATACAGCTGACAACAAGAGCATGATCATATCTTTGGATGTTTTACCAAGTATTTATGAGGAGGGTGCTGTGGACTTTGTAACCCAGGAGCATGATGATTTGAAAATAGCTTTTGAGGTCACTGAGATGCCTCCAAGGTTTATCAATCCCATCTGCGACATGGAAACTCCAGAGGGTACCACAGTCATGTTTGAGTGCTCACTGATGGGGATTCCGTCTCCTATTGTGTCCTGGTTCAAAGGTGACAAAAAAATTCCTCACAATAACAAGAAATACCTGCACTCATCTGACGGAGACAACCATTTCCTGAAGATCAGTAAAGTCACAACACAGGATAGTGGAGTGTACACCTGCAGGGCTATCAATGTTGTAGGGGAGACACTGTGTAGGGCTTCCCTGGTAGTGTTGAGTGCCAAGGCTTTCTCAGGAAAGACTAGAGGCAGGGAACTGACCGCTGTATCTCTCGGCAGTGCTAAAGTCCAGCCACAGAAGTTTGATCTGATGGTTGGCAGCACATCGTTCGACAGTGAACAAGTGTCAGAAATTGAACTTGAGTTTGAGTTTGAGCAAGAGGCCGATGACTCGCAGCGAGCAGTCAGGCTGGTCGCCAACACTGACAATGAAATGAGCGAACAGGGAGAAAAATATGTTAGCATTAATTTTGATGTATTTGCAGAACCAGCAAAAGATGAAAAGATAGAGTTCAAAGGGAAGTCTTCTGATATGTGTAGCTTCCAGTTCCAGGTGACTGAGACACCCCCTAAATGTGTCATCCCGTTGACTAACGTTACCGCAGCAGTAGGGACACCTGTTATACTCCAGTGTCTGGTTAGCGGTAAGCCAAACCTCACTGCCGAGTGGTATAAGGATGGAGACCGCATCACAGACAGTAGGTGTATAATCCAGGAGAAAACTGCAGGGCATTTCAATCTGCTCATTACTAACGTGACCCAGAGTGATGCTGGTGAGTACAAGTGCATAATCCACAACACGGTTGGGTGCACTGAAACTACTGCGCTGCTGAAGGTGTTTTAGAGGCTAACAGTTGGGGGTTGATTGCAAAAAGATAAACTAACAGTTGTTACAGTTTTCTTGTGTGAAGCAAATTCTTGACTATTTAGGTGTGATGTTTTACTGTGTATAAAGATTAGGTCTCATGGTTGACCAAGCAACCTCTACAAGCTGCTTTACAGGGAAACTTAATAACAATAAATTAAGGGTTAGGCTAAATTAAACAGCTAATTATTCTACACTCACGAGTCCTCCACAAACTTGCATTCTCATTTTTTTTTTTAAATTGCTTACAAATTACAAGTTTTCCTTACTTTTTCATAGAAGGCCATTTAAACAAAACTGTTTAAGTAAGTCTGTTTTTATTTTATAATCTAACTGCAGTCTAAGAGCAAAGCTAAGAATGACAACGCAGCAGAAAAGTTTAAATTGTCCTTGGGCAACTAGCCCGCAGTCATGTTTAGGAAACTGGTGTGTAGTGTCAGCAGATCATTATTCTTATTAATTTATTGCAAGTTGTGTAAAACCTCCCACAACAGTTTTAACTTTTGTAGATGATGAATCTGGGTTTATGTTTGTTTGCTTCTATTTTCTGGAAACACTTTAAAGTAAGCTGCTGTTCACAAACTACATTTATTTGTTGTGTTTGAGTCAAAGTTGAGCAGCTTAAAGGAAAATGAAACGTTCACAGAAATACGTACCATCGTCATTTTCAAATACTTTTTTTTTTTTTTTTTGCTAAATCACGGCGCTTTTCCACGACACAGTTCCAGCACGACTCGACTCGCCTCGGTTCCAGGAACGACCTTTTCCATTACAAAGAAGTACCTACTAAACGTGGGCGGGGTCGTCATAGCAACGGCTCCGCGATACTGCCGTGACTTCATTTTATACGCGACACAAACACATAAACAATGGAGGCGATGGTGTACTTGCTGCTGTATGTGTCTTTCTGTGATACACAAAGCAACTAAATTGAACCGTATGGCTGTAACACTGCTGCCGGTATTTAAAAATGGCGGGTTTGATTCTTGTGTGGGACGGCTCATGACTCTTCCAGCAACGTCATAGTATCGGCTCGGCTCACTTGAAACCTCAGCAGAGCAGATACTAAAAAAGTACCAGGTACTATCGCTAGTGGAAACGCAAAAAAAAACGAGTCGAGGCGAGTCGTGCTGGAACTGTGTAGTGGAAAAGCTCCATTAGAGACTTTGTGTGAAGCTACGAAGCCAAACTCATGATTTCATTGGCAGGGTGATTTTTAAATAATCCATATGGAAAAGAAAATTTGAGAAATTGGCAAAATTATGTAACACCTGGTTAGAACTCAACGTTAAGGAATAATAAATCCTAATAATTCTGGGATTTTAAGCAGTCACCCCCCCCCCTCCCCCAAGACTCAAACAAACTCCCAAGAATATAATGTCATATAGCTAACTCACAATTATTCACTTTATGGTTGTTTGTGTTTTGTGTTTTGTTGCAGTATTTTACTTTGGATGTTTCTTGTGTGTTTAAGTTTTCCCCTTTTTGTGAATTATTATATTTTAAGGATTTAAAACAAGCTTGTAATTCATAGTATTGTAAGATGGTTGATAACTAATCTAAAAAAAAAAAGGATAATACTGTGAAACTTTTTTAAAATAAATTAAGTTTTGATGTCTTGTAAATATGTGTAATTTTAGGGGTGTATGAGTAGTGTTAAATGGGAAAGTATATTAAAAACATCTGGCATTGATATAGAAAGTTTTATTTGTACAGATGTCATGGTTGTTTGTCTCAGAGTTTATATAATAAAATATTTAATGATGTAAAGTCTGAGGTTTTTTAAAGTCTGTGGGTGCATATTTACTATCAGTATTCATATGATTCACTTGTCAATTATCAAATTTACAAACAAAATGCAGGCGCCAGGATTTGGGTATAATGTGAAATTTTAGTGCAATTTTGGGAAGTAATTATAAACTTGCATATTTTGAGTAATATAAATATTTTTCTGCAGGTTTTTGTTACATGAAAAAGACTATTTGTAAAAAAAAAAAAAAGGAGGTTGTCACTGACTGATGATCTTCCCTCAGCTCCGTACCAGCGAAACAAATAGTTTTTCCATAGTTTTTTGAATATATAATATTGAAAGAATATTCTAGTATATAACCAGATAAACAAACTACTTTCTACAGGTGATAAAAGTTACAGAATCATTTATCAAATTGGGGAAAGAAAACAGTTTTTAGTGATTAGTTTTATCCTTGCAATTGGTGTTTGGTGATACTATATTTCATACTGTGTGTGCCGCAGTGCTCCGTATGAACAGTGCATATATATATATTTACAGTACCAGTCAAAATTTTGGCCACATTTTCTTATTTACTTGAATGAGAAAGTGTGTCCAAACCTTTGCTTGGTACTGTATCTATGTATAATATTAGGAGTTACCAGGTTGTCATTGGTAATAACTGTTAAATCAGAAGGATTTCTATAGATAAGGACAACCGTAATATTTTCTGTTACGACCTAATTGTTAAAATTATAGCTTTTTGTTGTTGTGGATTCTGTCATAAGTCTTGCTCAATGTTTTCTGACAGAGCGTTGTAGCACCACCGTCACCACTGTGGAGGAACAAGAGGAAACCTACTACACTGATGTCCACTTACAACAAAAAACTAAAACACTTGAACTCAAGCCAGAGTCCAAACGTTACTCTTCCACTTTAGAGAAGAAAAAAGAAAAGCCAGTTTTCCTCACACAGCTCTCCCCAGCAGCTGTAACTACTGGGGAGACTGCCAAGTTTACTGTCAAAGTGTCTGGCTTCCCAAAGCCAACTGTTCAATGGTCTCAAAATGGAAAAGTATTAAAGAGTTCTTCTGTATACAAGCTGATAGAAGAGAAGGAGGAGTACTCATTAGTGATAACCCACGTCACATCTGAGTATGAGGGCGAGTACTCATGCACTGCCACCAACAGATTTGGTCAGACAACTTGCACCACATACCTGGAGGTGAAAAAACCTGATGTTAGCCAAGCAGAAAAATGGGTTGAGAAAATGTTTAAAGTCACAGGTCAACCTCCTACTTTCACTGTTCAGATCCAACCTGTGAGGTGCTCAGAAGGAGGAGAGGTTTCTTTAAATTACAAAGCAAGTGGTGATCCAGTTCCTGATGTGAAGTGGTTCAGGGGGGCTTTTCAGATTCAGCCCAGTAGAAACTGTGTTATTATAGCCAACCCAGATGGATCTGGCTTTGTCAATATTAAGAGTGTCAAACAGGAAGATAGTGGCTTGTATACATGTAAGGCTTCTAACCAGTTTGGGGAGGCATCGTGTAGTGCTGAGGTTGTTGTCTTCAGGGAATCGGTCTCTGTTTCTAGCAAACAGCAACAGACAGTGGTTCAGAAGAAAGGCTATAAGGTTACAATGACAGAACAGGCAACAGAGTCTCGCCTGTACCAGGTCAGCCTCCCTGGCCAGGACAGAGCTGGATCTGATCAGATGGTTTATACCATCGGTACTGAAGACCGGCAGATAATTCCCAGTGAGCAAGTTGGCTCCCTTAGCGAACTAGATATCTCTGCTGCCACCATTCATCGCGAGCAGCTGACCCACCAGGCAGCAGTGCTTCAGTCTCATGAGGTAGAGGAGAGGGTATCTATGGTGCCCACCCACCCACCTCAGATCTCAACTGTACCTGTGAAACAACTTCACATGGCAGCGTTTACATCATCTGTTGAAGAGAGTCAGGACCTCATGGAGCAGCACTGCAGTCGCATTCAGAGCCCTGAGGTTATTGAGCTCCAGGCAGCTCGGGAAAAGAGATCAAAGGTAATGTCAGCTGTAGCTGAGGAGCTGACTCCACTTTCTAATGTTAGCACAGAGCCTCTGGCCGATCGAAAGCCTATTTCTGTCAAACACACCTCAGAACCTAAGCACCTAGTCAGTGGGCATCAAGTTGAATCACCACTGTCTATCCTGAAAGAGCAGTCTCAAAATATCCCCACAGTAGAAGAACAGAAAAGTTACAAGGTTAAGGAGGGTATTAAGATTTTATACTCAGCCCAGTCTGCAGAGAAACGAGTGCTTACAGAGGGCCACACCACTGAACTAGCAACAGCAGATTCGGCTGTGAAATCTTCTGTTGAGAAAGAACAGCGCCATCCTGTCTTAGCCTTGGTCAGCAAGTCTAAACAGACTCTTTCCAAGGAGACTGAGTTCTCCATGCAGAGCCCCCCTGCAGCAACAGCTCATCTCTCTAAGGATAAAATTGTGAAGGCAGTTCTAACTACTGAAGAGAAGCAAATACTCCAGGCTGAGTCCACTCATCAGTTGCCAAGTTTGGACAGTGCCATGTCTATTCAGTCACAAGTAGAGGGAGAGCAGTTGTTGCACCTGCAGGTTATCACAGACCAGGATCTCCTTCCATCTGAGACCAGCTTCACCTGTGAGAAACCAGCACCAGAGCAAGCAGGCACAAGGAAGAGTCCCATTCTGCTGCACACTGTTAGCCAGGATGAGCAGAAGACAGTAGTTTGTGAGGACACATCAGAGTTTGAGGCCAAAGCTAGCACCATAACCATCCAGCCCCAAAAAGAGGCTCCTACTCTGCTGCATCTCCAGTCAACCCATTCTGTGGAGGCAGAACCCAAAGAGGGTATTCTTGTAATTCAGAAGCCTGACCAGCAGGTGGCATCACAGAAACAGGAAAAGGCTAGGAGTCATGCAGCCCTAATGGAGGAGAGAAGGGAGATTACAGCAGATTATCACGCAGAACTGGCCTCGTCCGTGACTGGAGTTCAGTCTCAGTTACGAACTGAACCCAGAACTCAAAACATCCTCCAGCTCTCTTTCCAGCCCATGCAGCTGCCAAAAGAGACGCCAGTTACTACTGACGTCAAGCAGCAACGAGCTTTGGTGCAGAAGGAAGATCACTGGAATGTGATGCATGTCACCAGTGTAGAAGATAGTCAGGCATTAGAGGAAGGTCACACAGAGAGTCTTACTGCAGTGGGTAAATTCACCTGCCAAACAGCTGTAGAGCCAAAGGTTCCTACCGAGTCAGTCCAGATCGAGGAAAAGGAGATCTCCACTGAGAGTAGTGTCCTTCTAGAGGCAGCAGAGCAGGACTTTGCTGTTCAAATCCAGGAGGGCCAGTCAGTTAGGCAGTCAATATTGATGGATGAGAAGCAAGTGCTGATAGGTGAACTCTCTCAGGAGATCTCCAAGTCTGAGTCCACAAAAGTGGCCATCACCACACAGCCTAAACTGTCCCTTATGGCATCAGAATCGAAAGAAAGCACAGCTCTTCCCAAAGAGATGACATTTGTGATTCAGATCCCTAAACCATCCAGTCTGAATATACGGCATCAGCTCAGAGATGCTCTTCAGTCTGCAGTAGCTAGTGACCAGCCAGTGTTACTGGCTGATGTTGTTGGAAGTTTCCAGCCTGTAGAGATACAGGAAGTCAAGGTTCAAAGAGAGCCCAAGCGTGCCATGTTTACATACCTGATAACAACAACAGGTTCACCCATGGAGATTACTCTGGCTTTTGAGGGTGAATACCCTCGGACAGCTGACCTCAGGACTGAACTCCAAGCAGCTTTCCACTCCATAGTGTACCAGGAAGCCCATGTTCTTGCCTCTGAACAGCCGGGCACTATGCAGTTAGACAAACCTCAAAGGGCCCAGGTCACCTCGGCCCACTCTAAGCAAATGCTGTCATCCATGGTCGAGACAGTGAACGTAGCAGAGGGCACAGTGGAGTTCACTGCTATTAAATCTCAGGCTGCTGCTGTCAAAACTGAGTCGAAAATGGCCGTTGAACATACTGCAGCTGAGAAAAAGGTTGTGGTGCAGGAATCCAAGGCAGCAAAGATGGAACATACTATCTCATCCCAGATCAAAATTTCCACCGAGGCTCACGTATCTTTTGAACAGTCAGTACAGGTTTCAAGTCAAGAGGAAAGGTCAGTAACGGTGAAGAGCCAGGAAAAAGATGTAGGAGCGGCTATTTTCACCAGTGCCTTGCCTCCCACCACAGTCCCCTCTGAACAGGTTGTGGATGTCAGCATCCAGAAGGAGTACAGGGAAGAGACCTTTAAAGGAGAGATTACTGTAACCAGGCCTGAACAGAGAGAATACCCTGTAATAGTCACTTCCCTTGAAGACTTATCCATAGAAGAAGATAGTAAAGTAGTCTTTAACACCACCATTAATTACGCCACAAAGGTAAACTGGTTTTTCAATGGGCAATTGGTGAAATCTGGCAAAGAGTTCAAGTGTTCAAAAGACCACGACACATATACGTTGGTTATCAACAAAGTTGTCGAGAGGAATCAAGGAGAATATGTTTGTGAGGCTGAGAATGAAGCTGGCAGAACTGCGACATCTTCAAGACTCACTGTGGTCTCAAGAGGTTTGATAACAGGAAAAATCAATATATCATTCCTTCATTCATCCATTTTTTCTGAGAATGACTAATAATCACACAAACAGGTCCATTCAAGACCTCTCTCTTCACATAGAGTTATTCATTTTTCACTTTGGTCTATTTGTTCATTTCATAGCTCAGCATGAGCACCTTTAGCAGGGCAATGGATGGTACTAACTCACTGTATCTTCTTTATTCCACATCATTGTTTGGTCAGTAATTGCCAAAAGGCCAGAACTGTCACAGCCATGCAAGTTTAGATCAAGGCTCTTTAATCAAAAAGAATCTTGCTATAATGGTTGTCATGATTCTGGCCTTCAGGCAGCTTTCATGGTCTTTCCATAGCCACTTAAGCATGTCAGTGGCTACAGGTCAGTTTGGTCTGTCACATTCCTCCAGGTCCATTCTATCCACATCGCCAATGTCTCTGCATGCTTTCAGGGCTTCAACTTGACATTACTTCATCTTTCACCAACTCTTTGTTTCTCCTTTTAGCCTGAACACTTGCCCCATGACAATCATAGAATGATAGTGTCTTTTTTCGGGCAGCTTTGGGGCTTGTGTTCGGGCTATTTTTTCCTCCTCAGTCACTCCTGAATTGCCCTCTACCATTGTTGTACATTCCACCATTCCTGTTCCAGTCATGTTTTTAATGAGGATTACATTGCATAGTTTCATAGATGTAATAACTAACATTTACCTTTTAATTTCTCTATGTGTGCCTCAGTGCCACCTCTCTTTAGGCAGAAAATCGTCCCTCTGGATATTAACATTGGCAGCCATGCCAAGTTTGAATGTGAGATCGAAGATGCTCCAAGTGTCACCTTCAAATGGTACAAGTCTGGCACTGAGATCAGACAGGGTGAGAAGTACCGGATCCTAAGCCACCCCACCAGTTCCTCTCTGGAAGTCCTGACCCCGGTCAAGGCAGACAGCGGTGAATACACCTGCAAGGCTTCAAATCAGCACGGCACTGATAGCTGCACTGCCTCACTCACTGTTACTGGTAAGACCCAACCGGGATTATCGCTTTCCTTATGTGTGTGTTTGAGAGAGAGAGAGAATTATATACAAATTTATCTTTGTGTTTTATCCCAAATCATTATGGTGTAGTATGGAAGTGATGACATTTTTATTAATGGATCCGTTGTCACCTTTGGCAAGATGTAATAATGTTGACAATCCAATTTTGTCATGTTTAAAACCAAATTGAGATTGCACAGGTACATTTATTTTTGATGTTGGTGTATTTTTCCACTTTTTAAAATACATTTTTTTGTATGTTCTACCTGCTCTCCATAGAAATGTACCCACCAATATTTGTTTCAAAACCAGACCCAATGATTTTATATGTGGGCAAACAAGCTGTGTTCCAGTGCTCACTCACTGGATCCTCACCCATGGAAGTTGTCTGGCATAAGAACAACATAGCCATCTCCTCCACAGGGAACTATGTCATGAAATGTGAAAAGAACAAGTATTCCCTTCACATTAAAAGTCTTGAGCTAACTGACCAGGGAGAGTACCTGTGCAAGGCCTCCAACAGAGTTGGTACTGCTACCTTTACCACAGAGCTCAAGGTTATCAACAAGCCCAGCTTTGTTAAGACCATTGAGCCAGCATCAGTCGCTGTCAATAGCCCGCTAAGGCTGGAGTGCCAGGTGGACGAGGATACTGGTGTGACTGTCACCTGGAACAGGGATGGCAAAAAAGTCCACCAAAGCATGGAGTGTAAACTGTCCTTTGAGGACAAGGTGGCTGTTCTTGACATACCCAAGTCCAAACAGAAGGACTCTGGGAAATATGTGTGCACAGCCACAAATGAGGCTGGGAGCTCATCCTGTGAGGCTGTGGTAACGGCTCAAGGTAAGATCTTACCGATGATCTTTCCATTAGCTTTGAAGAAAACATAATTCTCTTGAAATGAACTGGTGGCCTTTTGCTGAAGACTGTTTTCAGCCAACCTCAAGCTGATGCTAACACTATGCACTGCTGTCTTGTCTTTTGCACTCTATTGTCTTGGTTATAGTGATGTTTTTTCTCTGTTTGAAAATCTTGAACTAAACACTCCTTTCAGAACCCCCTACCTTTGTCAAGAAAATGGAACCAAAGATTACATGGAAACAAGGAATAGCTGCACGCTTACAGTGCACTGTTAAAGGGTCACCTGAACTCCACATCCACTGGTTCTGCAATGAGAGAGAACTTAGCAGTGGAGAAAAGTATAAAATCTCTTTCAAGACTGGAGTTGCCGTGTTGGAGATAGTTAATCTTCTGGTCACAGACAGTGGGAGTTACACCTGTGAGGTGTCAAATAATGCAGGCAGCGAGAGCTGCAACACCCTTATAGCTGTTAAAGGTTTGCCAAAGATATCATGCACTCTACATTACATTATGCTCACTATTAATTTAACAAAACCTCTTTTATTAATTGCATACACTTTATTTGCCCTTTTGACAAACAGATCCACCATCCATTAGAAAAGAGCTGCAGACAGTAGAGGTGGTGAAGGGAACAGCAGCTCAGCTGGAGTGTACGATCACAGGAACAACTCCTTTTGAAATCAGCTGGTTAAAAAATAAGAAACCTATCACCAGTGATGAGAAATATAAAATAATCTCCCAAGATTCTTTGTCAAGGCTGGAAATCCAGACCTTTGAAAGTGCAGATGTTGGAGATTATCAGTGTGTCATTTCCAATGATGTGGGGAAAGTCATCACTAAGGCGCTTGCTAAACTTAAAGGTTAGTAAAAGACAGTTATGGACTGAGGTGTAATCTTGTGCTTCATAGTTAGTATTTAATTCATTATGTTTTTTGTAGAGCCGCCAACCTTTTCAAAAAGAGTTGAGAGTGCCACAGCAGTGTTGGGAAATACAGTGAAACTACAGGGAACCATTAAGGGCTCAGCTCCCATCAATATTAAATGGATGAAAGACTCTGAAATACTGAGAGATGATGATCCAAATATTAAGATGGTGTTTGAGAACAACGTTGCAAGCTTGACGATAACGACAGTGGCCATCAGCCATGGTGGCAAATATTCATGCCAAGCTGAGAATGAAGCTGGGCAAAAGAAATGTGAAGCCACCTTGACTGTGCAAGGTCAGATGAAATCTTTGATGAAGACATTTTAGCTCCTATGTAGAGATCTATAGATGCTTGTGTTTGAATTCTTATAATTTAATAACTATTGGGTCTTATCTTATCCCAGAACCTGCCAGAATCATAGAACCTGCAGAGTCCATTAGTGTGACTGCAGGGGATTCGGCCACATTGGAGTGTAAAATTTCTGGAAGCCCAGACCTCAAAGTGAAATGGTTTAAAGACGATAAAGAGATGATCAGTGGCCGCAAATATAAGATGACTGTGAAGGACAATATTGCCACCATGAAGATTCTTACAGCAGAAAGAGGAGACACTTCAGACTACAAGATGGAGGTGTCGAATAAAGTTGGAAAAGACCAGTGCACATGCTCAGTCACTGTCTTAGGTTAGTTTCTTGTTTCTGCTTCTTTAACATTTTATAATGTTTTTTGCAGTTTTAAAAAGGATGAAAATATGACTAATAACAATCGCTTACTTTCGAAATGTAGTTGATGATTGTTTTCTAACTAAAAGGAAACAAATACTGTCATCACACACTTTGGTCAATTGGATTAACATTAACAACTGTAAATGAAGACAGTATGGAGTCTTATTTGCCTTTGGATTTTAGCTGACTGGCTGTGAAACTGTCTTAATAAATGAGATGTTTTTTCTCCATACAACCAGATCGGATAATGCCTCCAACTTTCACAAAGTCCCTGAAAAGAGTTGATGCTAACATTGGTAATGATGTCTCCGTGGAGTGTAAAGTGTCTGGGTCCCAACCCATGACCATAGCTTGGTTCAAAGACGACCAGGAAATCACGTCTGGATCTAAATTCCAGCCTGAATTCAAAGATGGCTCTGCTATACTGAGAATAATTCGGGTGGAAAAGGCTGACTCTGGAGTTTACAAATGCAGAGCCACCAATTCAGCCGGCTTTAAAGAAACCAGTGGCACTTTCTATGTCAAAGGTTATGAATGTTTGGCTTATATTGTGCTTTTATTTGTTGTGTACAGTCCTTTACTGATTTCATGCTAACATGAAATGCACATTTTGTTTCATTACTGGCCTCCAGAGCCCCCAGTGTTCACAGTGAAACCAGACAATCAGGATGTCATACCAGGAACCACTGTTTCTTTTAGAACGGCCTTCACTGGAACAGCTCCGTTGGCTGTGAAGTGGTTCAGGGAGGAAACAGAAATTGTAACTGGTGGCACATGTTTCATAAAGAAAGATGCCTCATCAAGCTCTTTGGACCTTCAGTCTGTGAAACCCAGTGACTCTTCTAAGTACACATGCCAAGTGTCTAATGATGCTGGGAAGGTGGATTGCGCTGCAGTCCTCTTTGTGAAAGGTGCATATCTTCAGTATTGTTTGCAGCTGTATGAAAATGTCTTGACGTTATTTATTTATTTATTTTGATACTAATATATGTGACTTCTTTCTTTAAATTAACGTTAACCTCTTCTCTCAGAACCTCCCACGTTTGTGAGTAAGCTTGAGACAACCAAGCTCGTTACTAGCAGCGATTCTGTCAGGCTGGAGTGCAAAGTGACGGGAAGCCCTGTCATCAGTTTTAAGTGGTTCAAGGATGAGATGGAAATAAGCTCCAGTCCTAAATACAAAATGGCCGTGATCGACTTAGTGGCATCTCTGGAAATAGTCAACTGTTCTGTAGAGGATAGTGGAAATTATGCCTGTCTGGCATCCAGCGAAGCTGGTAGTGACCGCTGCAGCAGCACAGTCACAGTCAAAGGTTGGTTCAGTTTCAGTTTGCTTATTTTGAGGTTTTCAGTGATTTACTTTGGTGAGTTATAGTGACACTGAAGATATTTTGCTTTTCTTTTTTTCAAATGATTGCTGATGCCTTCATTGTCTTCTTCTAGAGCCACCAGTGTTTGTGCGTAGCTTGGAGCCCAAAAATGTGGTGAAAGGTTCTGATATGACGCTGGAAGGCCAGGTCTCCGGGTCTGCCCCTTTCACTGTGTCATTTTATAAAAACTCAAAGCTGATTAGGAATGATAAGAGACACAGAATCACTGTGAAAGATGAGATAGCATCCCTGGAGGTACTGGCGGTGGAGGCTGGAGATGTCGGCTTGTATCAGTGCACTGTTGAGAATGAAGTGGGGAGGGCCTCTTGTGATTGTCACATAACACTAAAAGGTTGGTAGGAAGTATGAACTGGAAGCATGGCTTTATCTTTAGATCAACACAAACCTAAATCTGTACCATACTTACTTTTATTAAAAACAGGATGTAACCTCAAGAAATGTTAGATTTAAGTTAATTCATTGAACTTTTACATCACGCAGCTACTGAGTCAGGTTTTATTTTAGAGTGTACAACACAGTAGTTTAAATTGTTCACATCATCAAGATATTCCATAGTTCTCGGATTTGTACAAAATGTGTCTGTCAGACTAAACTGATTCTCAGTGGATGACTTCCAGATTTAGACTGAAGTCTGCCTTTGCAAGCATTATATTTGCAGGATAACATTAACATTCCTGTCAAACCTTTCCTTGTAGAACCGCCATCATTTGTTCAAAAGTTGGACAACCTCAACTCTTTGGTAGGCAGTGAGGTTTCCCTGCAGTGCATTCTGAAGGGCTCAGAGCCCATGACTGTGTCCTGGCTGAAAGATAACCATGAGCTCAAAGAAACTGAGAACATTCAACTTACATTTGAGAACAAGACGGCTGTGCTGCACATCACCAACTTGCAGAGCAAACATGGTGGCAAGTATTCTTGCCACGTGCAGAATCAGGCTGGGAGCCAGACGTGCTCTGCCGTGTTGACAGTCAAAGGTTGGTTAAGATACTCAAGAACTCACATTTGAAACAAAGTTCTGTCTTTAATCTAATTGGACTCTTGTAATGATGCATCTAGACCCTTTTTTATCAACTCAAACATCAATAAGGGTACAAGCAGGAAGTTTTCCTCAATTTCTTTCTTTGAGACCAAACTTCAATGCAAGTCCATTAAAATTAAAACACCACTCTTCTCCAGTACACCATGTTTTATTCACCAAACTTCCAGTTATCTTGCCTTCATCAGGCTTCTGTCAGCACACAATGGTTATCTTGTTGTGCAAAGTGTTGATTTTGAAAGTAGTTTTATATCCATGTAGACTTCCTTATTCACATCCTGAAGGGAATTTTGAATTGATGGATTAATTTTCCATGTGATCATTTTATGACTTTACGAGATGATAGTAGAACAGACTTGGTTCTTCAGTGTGTTGTAGCATATCAGGAGTGAGATTCTTTGCTGACTGTTGTCTTTGCCGTCTCAGAGCCAGCTAAGGTAACAGAGGAGGCCAAGTCCATCAGTGTGACTCAGGGGGATCCGGCCACCCTGGAGGCAAGGTTCCTGGGCACTAAACCACTGAAAGCTCAATGGTTGAAGGCCGGAAAGGAGCTGACCTCAGGCCTGAGATATAAAGTCCAGAGCACAGACAAAAGCTCTGTGCTCAAGATTATTAAAACTGAGAAAAATGATAGTGGTGAATACGTATTTAAGGTTTCAAATGATGTCGGCAACAGCTCTTGTGAGGCAACGCTCACGGTTCTTGGTCAGTCCCTAATGCATGCCCTTGAACTTCACATATGTTTTGTTACCTTGAACACTGCTTTTCACCTCTGTTTTTCTTCTTTTATCAATGTCAGATCAAATCATTCCACCGTCTTTTACAAGAAAACTAAAGCAGACAGAAGGTATAAAAGGATCGTTTGCTCACCTGGAGTGTCTTGTATCTGGCTCTCTGCCAATAACCATACAGTGGTACAAAGATGAGAAAGAGATCCACGCTGATGAGAAGCACAAATGCACGTTCTTTGAGAATGTTGCTTTCCTGGAAATATCAAGTCTTGACAGCAAAGACAGCGGAAGTTTTACCTGCATTGCTACAAACAAAGCGGGAACGGTCCAGTGCTCCGGGATCATGTTTGTCAAAGGTTTTAATACCTTTTGTGGAATTTGTTGGTAGTTAGATGTATCATTGAACAATTGAAAGGATCTTTGCTATTTATGATTTCTTCTTCTTACAGAACCACCATGTATTCTTGAAAAGCATGAATCCATGAATGTTTTGCCTGGCGCAAAGGTCCAGTTTAACGTCCTGGTCTCTGGCACGCCGCCACTGACCATCAAATGGTTTAAAAACAAGAAAGAGGTTTTATCCAGTGCTGACTGCAATGTCATCAAAGACAACACCTCAAGCTCACTGGAGCTCTTCTTTGCCAAAACGTCAGATTCTGGAGACTATGTCTGTGAAATACAGAATGATGTTGGCTCGACTTCATGCCAGGCAACACTTTTCGTCAAAGGTCATCAGTCTCTATGTTAAACAGAGTTCATTAGTTTGTTCAAAATGTTCATTTGGGCAGAAATATACACACAGTCAACTTTATAGAGAAAGTTTCTCCCTGGTCATCTAGCTGATGGTTACATCTGTCATTTTATTTTGTTCCTTAGAACCTCCAAGGTTCACACGGACCCCAGCTCGTGTGTCTGTGGTCTGTTCCAGTCAGAGTAAAGTGTTGGAGTGTCATGTGACTGGCACACCTGACATAGACATCTACTGGTTCAAGGAAGGGTCTGAGATCAGCCCCAGTGATCGGTACAAGGTGGCCTTTGTTAACTCTGTTGCCACTCTGGAGATCTGTGCAGCTGGCACTAAAGACAGTGGTCTTTACTACTGCGAGGCTCGCAATGAGGCTGGTAGCGAGAGCTGCAGCATGGAGCTTAAGGTCAAAGGTTAGTCATGTAAACAGATATTAAGCTTATTGTTTAGGGGTTTTAAAATGTAAGATTGGAAGAAGTGGTTCCACAAACACTGAGGAGGTCATCTCTACTTGATTATTCTCCATTCTGCTTGAAAGAGTTGTTTTTCCTTTGTTCCAGTTAAGAGTTTTAATATTAGAATCTTTAAATGAACTAGCTAGCCTAACTGATGCTTATTGGATTGGTAACAGGCTTTCCTAAAATGCACAGAAAATTAAAGTGTTTTTTTCCCTTTCAATATCAGAACCACCTTCATTTGTTAGAGAGCTGGGTGCAGCTGATGTTGTGAAGGGCTCCAATGCCTCTTTTGACTGTCAGCTCACTGGGACGGCTCCATTTGAGATAACGTGGCACAAAGACACAAAGGAGATCAAACCCAGTGCTAAACATGGCTTATCTCAGATGAATGGCACTGCGGGTCTAGTGGTGCACAAATGTGACTCTGTAGATATTGGTGAATACCAGTGTACTGTTGCTAATGAGGTGGGAAGCTGTACTTGTAAGACTACACTGAACCTCAAAGGTTGGTCTAATCAGAATCTATATTTGAATCTTTTGAGGTGAGTATTGCCTTAATATTAACATTTTGTTGGGTTTCTCTAATAGAACCACCAACATTCACCAAGAGGATTGAGAACACTACCACTGTTCTGGGTAAAATGGCAGAGTTTCAGTGTGTTGTGGAGGGTTCTCCCACTCTCTCTGTACAATGGCGAAAAGATGAGAACTGGATTTTGGAGGATCCAAAGATTGAGAGAACATTTGAGAATAATGTGGCCACTCTCAAAATTCCTGCCTGTGAAGCGAGTCACAGTGGGAAATACACCTGCCAGGTGGTGAACGAGGCTGGGCAGGATAAGTGCTTTGCCACCCTTATGGTGCAAGGTATACTATCACATCATTGGTTCTTTTAGCATTGAGCCAGCACCATGTCCATAGTTCGGTCTTACTGAGTTTTTGTCTTTGTATTTTAGAGCCTCCACAGATCACAGAGAAACCTGAGGTGATCAAAGTGACAGTCGGAGATCCAGTTAGACTTGACTGTAAGGTAACGGGTTCACCTGAGCTCAAAGTGAAATGGATGAAAGATGGCAAGGAACTTCAGTCCATCAGACAGTACAAGCTGAGCTTTGAGAATAACATCAGCAGCCTAAAGATTCAGTCTGCTCAGAGAGAGGATGCAGGAGAGTATGTCTTTGAGGTGTCAAACCACATCAGTAGCTGCACCTGCAAAGTCAAAGTGATCGTACTAGGTTGGTGTTAAAATGATAAAACCTGACAACTTATGAAACATGGTGAAATGTTAACTCAGTCTAATTATGTTATTGTGCATTTGTAACAGATCAAGTAATTCCCCCAAGCTTCATCAAACCCCTGGTAGACATGCAGGAGATACTGGGTTCCTTTGTTCAGATCTATTGCAAAATATCTGGTTCCCTCCCGATCTCTGTGGAATGGCAGAAAGATGGAACCAAAATCTCTAGTGGTGTAAAACACAAACTCATCCAGCAGGACAATTCTGTGTCCATCGAAATTGAACAGCTAGAAAGATCTGACGCAGGATCCTACTTTTGCAAACTGACCAATGCAGCAGGAAGTTGTGAATGCAGTGGATCCCTTGTGGTCAAAGGTCAGACAATGCTCTCGAATGTGATTGGTCATTTGATTCTAAAACAAAGGTGAGTACCTCTTTAACCTGGTCCATCTTGTTGTCTTCAGAACCTCCTAGCTTTGTGACTCTGCCTGAGTCCCAGGAAGCTCTACCCAACTCCACTGTACGCTTCAAATGCACATTTAACGGAACTCCTCCTTTCACCGTCAAATGGTTCAAGAACGATACGGAGCTCATGACTGGGCCCACGTGTTTCACAGGACTGGAAGGGCTGTCTTGCTTCTTAGAGCTCTATTCAGTGGGTGTCACCCAGAGTGGAGTTTACTCTTGCCAAGTCAGCAACGATGCTGGCTCTGTACGCTGTAGTGCAGACTTGACAGTCAAAGGTTGGATATACATCTTTCAGATCAACTCTCGAGTGTATTCATCTCAAATCTACATTGATGACCAAAACTAGTGATTCTCTGTCATGTTTCCAGCTTAACTGCACTTTGTCATTATTTTTTGAGCTTTTATATTTCTGCAGCTGCTTATGAAGACATTTTTGTTGCCTTTGTGTTACATCTGCTTTCTCTACAGCCATTCTGTCTATTGTGCTAACCCATCATTGTCAGCTCATCTCATCAGCTCATCTCATTAGCTTATCTCATCCTGTCCTCCAAGCTCAAGTGCTTCTACTTGCTTCCAGCAGCTAACATGTCTGTGTTTTGGCTTTCCAGAACCACCTGAGTTTGTGCTGAAACTCCCTGGCACTAAGTTTGTGAAGCAGGGTGAGCCACTCCGCCTGGAGTGCAAAGTCAGTGGTACAGCGCCTCTGAAAGTGAGCTGGTACAAACAGGACACCAAGCTCACAGACGGGGGCAACTACAAAACATCATTTGTTGACTCGGTCGCAGTCCTAGAACTGCTCTCTACCAGCTTTGGTGATGAAGGAGTTTACACCTGTGAAGCTCAGAATGATGCTGGCAGTGTCAGCTGCAGCACCACATTTACTGTTAAAGGTCAGCCTCTAACTGACTTTCTATTCATACTTTTATTGTTCATGACTTTGTGGTGCACTGGCTGCTCAGTGTGTTGTTGAGGTTTTCGTGAAAGTTGTGTAAGTGACTCAGAAACTGTGTTGCTTAAAGCTGTCATCCGTAATGTCCACACTTGGTATGGTGAAATATCATTGAAAGCTCAGCTGGTTGGGTTGCACCAGTCTTTTTGGGAATGCAAGTAAAGATCCAGCACACTAGTAGTTACATACGTCACATCTTTCCAATTCAGTTCAAATAAACACCTGGAGTCTTTGCCACAACACCTCATTTATCTGAGCTGTTATTTTTGTAGTCCACAGGTTTAGTCCTTTATCTCACCTGTAGTTCCACTGAGCATTCACAAGTCTGACATCTGGACTCGATTTTTAATATCCTTTCACAAGAGTTCTGCAATATTAAGTGTAATACCAATATATTTCCACATTTACTCCAATATCTTAGTTGTAGTTGCAACAAATACCACAAATAATTGAATCTGTGTCTTAGCTGTTGGCAAACCACCTTCCACAACTCCAATATATTGGCTATAGTGGTATCATAAACTCATGCTATCGTAACATTAGTACCAATAATCTTCTGAAATCATTTGGCAATTTTTGCTGTAGAGACATCAAATGCCCATCTCTTGATTTCTAAGCTCTAGTTCCAACATATTCTCAAATTTACTCCACTATCCTTTCATTTTATCTGTAGCACAAACAGACTTCCACAGCTGTTGTATTTTTACCGTACATCCAAAATAACTGATTAATAAGTAATTATAAATGAGTCTCAGCAATCAGTAACAATAATTCTGCACCGTACGCCAAAAATGATTCTCATATAAATTGTCCATCCAGCTACTTTAACTGTAGTTTTAGTATTTTAATCATCTTAGTTAGAAGTTCACAATCCTACCTGTAGCTCTGGAAACTTTATCACAGTCATCATCAAATCATTTTTAGCAACAACTCAAATAGTTTTATTTAAAAATAAATCTCAACGACTCTAGCTGTACCTCACACCAAACATTCACACACCTCACTGTCTCACTAACATTCATTCACAAAAATTGCACCAATGAACATTTTATAATTTGATTCAAACAAAGACATTCACACCACTTATACTCAACTATACATGAAGCAAATGGAACAAGTTGAAGGCTTCACAGCTTCACCTGGATCACATTAGTTGTAGTTCAGTAAACCAGCCATAATAACTGCATTCACTCATCTTCTGCAATGAATCCACCATCTTAACTAAAGTGGTCCATCACTTTCATCGCGTGAGAAGTTACGGGTCTCAGCTTTAAGATTTTGGCAATGGATTTTCTTTTTTCTCGTGTATCCTTCTTTAACAGTTTACTGATCTTTTTGTAGACGCCCCATCTTTTGTGAAAGTACCCCAGCCCGTTGAAGGGCTGAAGGGTAAGGACGTGAGTCTGTACTGTGAGATGAGCGGTACAGCTCCGTTCCAGATCACCTGGTTCAAAGACAGGAAGCCTCTGACGGAGAGCAGGAAGTATAAGATGGTGAGCGAGGGCAGCTTAGCCACGCTGCATATAATTGGGATAGAGCTCTCAGATGCCGGCGAGTATGAGTGCAAAGTATCAAACAGTGTAGGAAGTGACACCTGCCACACATCAGTTAAACTCCGAGGTCAGTAGTAGAATCATAGTAGTATTAGATCTTTACGTTACTTATGTCACCTTGCTGACTTTACCTTTTTGCGCTGTTTCCTCTCTTCAGAGCCGCCGTCGTTTGTGGAGAAACTGTCAAACATGACGGTGATACTGGGAGAGGAGGTGACCCTTGTGGCCACTGTTAAAGGCTCTGAACCCATTACTGTGTCCTGGGTTCAAGACAAGGATCACATTCTCAGGGACGGTGACAACAGGAAAATCACCTTTGAGAACAACCAGGTCACTCTTAAAGTCTTTAAGGCTGATGCAACCACAGCAGGCAAATACACCTGCCACCTCAGAAACGATGCTGGGAGTGTGGAGTGTTTCGCTAACTTGACTGTTCTAGGTTTGTAAACATATAATTCTCTCTTTCTCTTGCAGTTTTTCCCCTGCAGGTTTCACTAAAAACCTTTTTTTCCCCTGCTTCCTCTCTGTTTACTCCAGAACCTGCTAAGATAGTGGATAAGCCCGATGCTCTGAGCGTGACAGCAGGCGATATTGCCGCTCTTGAGGTTAAAGTGTGTGGAACACCAGAGCTGAAACCTAGGTGGTTCAAGGATGGTGTTGAGCTGGCCTCTGGGAGGAAATACCAAATCTCATTTTCCCAGATGATTTCCAGCCTGAACGTGCTCTCTGCTGAGAAAGTGGACTCTGGAGAGTACACATTTGAGGTTATGAATGAGGTCGGGAAGGACCTGAGTAAAATTAATCTCACTGTTTTAGGTTGGTGTCTTCTTCCTACTTGCAGTTTGATGACTGGGGCTGGGTATGACTTTTATATAAATAAGTATAAGTATTATTCTACAAACCCTTTTTTAAATTTAACACAAGAAGCTGGCTTTCTCAATTGTTAAAAAACCAATAGCCCAATAAAATGTTATATTTCTAATCAAAGAATAAGCTCACCAGAAAGTCAATGTCAGCTTTGGTTATTGGACAGCTTGTCATTGCCATTGGGGGAATAAGGCATAGAGGTTTGATATCCAGCCCCACTGATCACTGTGCCTTCATATATGTATTTGTCCTGATGCGCTCCTTACTCAGTCTTCCCTCCCTGACAGATAAAACCATACCTCCAACATTCACAAGGAAATTGAAGGATTGCAACACAATTCTTGGAGAAGCTGGAGAGCTGGAGTGCAAAGTGTCAGGCTCCCAACCTTTTACTATCTCCTGGTACCACGATGGAGAGGAGATACAGAGCGGCCCAAATTATGAGATTTCATTCAGCAACAACAGCTGCGTGCTGAAGGTGCCGAAGCTGAAGCTGTCTGACTCTGGAGTGTATAAATGTAAAGCCGTGAACAAGGCAGGCTTCAGTGAAACCACAGCGACACTGGCTGTGAAAGGTCAGTAAATCCAGACGGACGGAGATCTTATAAACTCTTACAGTCCCGTCCACCATCTCTTCTGTGCTATTTAACAATGTTCAGCAATAACTATAATAATTTAACAACTTAATAACAAGTTTTCCATTTGTCTTCCAGTCGTGTGAGTCTTATAGTCTCAGGATATTTTGTCCTGTAAGACTTCTTCAGATATGAGCAGCCATTACTCTTTCTGTGTTTTAACTATTAACAGTCTTTTAGCTTCGAGTCTGTTAGTTCAGACTTCCCTCAGAGAAGCTACGGAGAAATTTAAGCGCCGGGCCGATTCTCTAATGATTTTTGGGTCCTAATTTGATTTAAATTGCGATTCTGATTAAACAAGAAGGAAGGAAGGAAGGAAGGAAGGAAGGAAGAGTAAAAACAGACGGGGTCAATTTGACCTGGGAGGACCACACAAAGGTTAAAGGAAAGAAAATCACACTAATTGAAAGGAAGGAATGCCAGAGGAAGGAAGGAAGGAAGGAAGGAAGGAAAGGAGGGAGGGACCACACAAAGGTTAAAGGAAAGAAAATCACACTAATTGAAAGGAAGGAATGCCAGAGGAAGGAAGGAAGGAAGGAAGGAAAGGAGGGAGGGACCACACAAAGGTTAAAGGAAAGAAAATCACACTAATTGAAAGGAAGGAATGCCAGAGGAAGGAAGGAAGGAAGGAAGGAAAGGAGGGAGGGACCACACAAAGGTTAAAGGAAAGAAAATCACACTAATTGAAAGGAAGGAATGCCAGAGGAAGGAAGGAAGGAAGGAAGGAAAGGAGGGAGGGACCACACAAAGGTTAAAGGAAAGAAAATCACACTAATTGAAAGGAAGGAATGCCAGAGGAAGGAAGGGAGGGAGGGAGGAAGGGAAGGAGGATAGGAATGGAGAAAGAAGGAAGGGAAGGAAAGGAAGGAATGCCAGAGGAAGGAAGGAAGGAATGCCAGAGGAAGGAAGGAAGGAAGGAAGGAATGCCAGAGGAAGGAAGGAAGGAAGGAAGGAAAGGAGGGAGGGACCACACAAAGGTTAAAGGAAAGAAAATCACACTAATTGAAAGGAAGGAATGCCAGAGGAAGGAAGGAAGGAAGGAAGGAAAGGAGGGAGGGACCACACAAAGGTTAAAGGAAAGAAAATCACACTAATTGAAAGGAAGGAATGCCAGAGGAAGGAAGGAAGGAAGGAAGGAAAGGAGGGAGGGACCACACAAAGGTTAAAGGAAAGAAAATCACACTAATTGAAAGGAAGGAATGCCAGAGGAAGGAAGTAAGGAAGGAAGGAAAGGAGGGAGGGACCACACAAAGGTTAAAGGAAAGAAAATCACACTAATTGAAAGGAAGGAATGCCAGAGGAAGGAAGTAAGGAAGGAAGGAAGGAAGGAATGCCAGAGGAAGGAAGGACTGAAGGAAAGAAAGGAAAGGAGGTAGGGAGGAGGACGGATGAAAGGAAAGAAAGGAAGGAATGCCAGAGGAAAGAAGGAAGGAGAGAGGGAGGAAAGAAGGATGGAAGGGAGGATAGGAATGGAGGAAGAAGGAAGGAAAGGAGGGAGGGAGGGAAGACGAATGAAAGGAAGGAAGGAAAGGAAGGAATGCCAGAGGAAGGAAGGAAGGAAGGAAGGAATGCCAGAGGAAGGAAGGAATGCCAGAGGAAGGAAGGAATGAAGGAAAGAAAGGAAAGGAGGTAGGGAGGAGGACGGATGAAAGGAAAGAAAGGAAGGAATGCCAGAGGAAGGAAGGAAGGAATGCCATAAGAAAGAAGGAAGGAGAGAGGGAGGAAGGAAGGATGGAAGGGAGGATAGGAATGGAGGAAGAAGGAAGGAAAGGAAGGAATGCCAGAGGAAGGAAGGAAGGAAGGAAGGAATGTCAGAGGAAGGAAGGAAGGAATGCCAGAGGAAGGAAGGAAGCAAAGGAAGGAATGCCAGAGGAAGGAAGGAAGGAAGGAAAGGAAGGAATGCCAAAGGAAGGAAGGAAGGAATGCCAGAGGAAGGAAGGAAGGAAGGAATGCCAGAGGAAGGAAGGAAGGAATGCCAGAGGAAGGAAGGAAGGAAGGAAGGAAGGAAGGAAGGAAGGAAGGAAGGAATGCCAGAGGAAAGAAGGCAGGAGAGAGGGAGGAAGGAAGGAAAGGAGGGAGGGAGGGAAGACGAATGAAAGGAAGGAAGGAAAGGAAGGAATGCCAGAGGAAGGGAGGAAGGAATGCCAGAGGAAGGAAGGAAGGAAGGAATGCCAGAGGAGGGAAGGAAGGAATGCCAGAGGAAGGAAGGAAGGAAGGAATGCCAGAGGAGGGAAGGAAGGAATGCCAGAGGAAAGAAGGAAGGAGAGAGGGAGAAAGGAAGGATGGAAGGGAGGATATGAATGGAGGAAGAAGGAAGGAAAGGAGGGAGGGAGGGAAGACGAATGAAAGGAAGGAAGGAAAGGAAGGAATGCCAGAGGAAGGAAGGAAGGGAGGAAGGAAGGGAGGATAGGAATGGAGGAAGAAGGAAGGAACGGAGGGAGGGAGGGAGGACGGATGAAAGGAAGGAATGGAAGGAATGCCAGAGGAAGGAAGGAAGGAGAGAGGGAGGAAGGAAGGATGGAAGGGAGGATAGGAATGGAGGAAGAAGTAAGGAAAGGAGGGAAGGAAAGGAAGGAATGCCAGAGGAAGGAAGGAAGGAAGGAATGCCAAAGGAAGGAAGGAAGGAATGCCAGAGGAAGGAAGGAAGCAAAGGAAGGAATGCCAGAGGAAGGAAGGGAGGAAGGAATGCCAAAGGAAGGAAGGAAGGAAGGAATGCCAGAGGAAGGAAGGAAGGAAGGAAAGGAAGGAGTGCCAGAGGAAGGAAGGAAGAAAGGAATGCCAGAGGAAGGAAGGAAAGGAAGGAATACCATAGGAAGAAAGGAAGGAATGCCGGAGGAAGGGAGGGAGGATAGGAATGGAGGAAGAAGAGGAGGGAGGGAGGACGGATGAAAGGAAGGAAAGGAAGGAATGCCAGAGGAAGGAAGGAAGGAATGTCAGAGGAAGGAAGGAAGGAAGGAAGGAAGGAAGGAAAGGAAGGAATGCCAGAGGAAGGAATGCCAAAGGAAGGAAGGAAGGGAGGATAGGAATGGAGGAAGAAGGAAGGAAAGGAGGGAGGGAGGAAAGGAATGAGGGAGGGCGGATGAAAGGAAGGAAGGAAAGAAAGGAAGCAAGCAAAGGAAGGAAGGAAAGGACTGCCAGTGTTGTAAGAACCTGTCACTGTGTTTGAATCCAGAGCCTCCAACGTTTGTGGTGAGTCCTCAGCCTGTGGAGGCGATGCCAGGCTCTAGTGTCACGTTCTCTGCCCCCTTAGACTGAGGGTGGAAGGAAGGAAGGAAGGAAAGGAAGGAAGGAAAGGAGGGAGGGAGGGAGAGGAAAGGAAGGAAGGAAGGGAAAGGAAAGGAAAGGAAAGGAAAGGAAAGGAAAGGAATGAAGGAAGGAAGGAAAGAAAGGAATGCCAGAGGAAGGAAGGAAAGGAAAGGAAGGAATGCCGAAGGAAGGAAGGAAAGGAATGCCAGAGGAAGGAAGGAAAGCCGAAGGAAGCAAGGAAAGGAAGCAAGGAAAGGAAGTAAGGAAAGGACTGCCAGTGTTGTAAGAACCTGTCACTGTGTTTGAATCCAGAGCCTCCAACGTTTGTGGTGAGTCCTCAGCCTGTGGAGGCGATGCCAGGCTCTAATGTCACCTTCTCTGCCCCCTTAGACTGAGGGTGGAAGGAAGGAAGGAAGGAAAGGAAGGAAGGAAAGGAGGGAGGGAGGGTGGATGAAAGGAAAGAAGGAAGGGAGGAAGGAAGGAAGGAAGGTAGGAAGGAATGAAAGGGAGGAATGCCACAGGAAGGAAGGAAGCAAGGAAGGAAGGAAGGAATGAAAGGGAGGAATGCCACAGGAAGGAAGGAAGCAAGGAAGGAAAGGGAGGGAGGAAAGGAAGGAAGGAAAGAAGGAAAGGAGGGAGGGTGGATGAAAGGAAAGAAGGAAGGGAGGAAAGGAAGGAATGCCAGAGGAAAGAAGGAAGGAAAGGAGGGAGGGAGAGGAAAGGAAGCAAGGAAAGGAGTGAGGGAGGGCGGATGAAAGGAAGGAAGGAAGGAAAGCAAGGAAAGGAAGCAAGCAAAGGAAGGAAGGAAAGGAATGCCAGAGGAAGGAAGGAAGCAAGGAAAGGAAGGAAGGAAAGGAAGTAAGGAAAGGACTGCCAGTGTTGTAAGACTCTGTCACTGTGTTTGAATCCAGAGCCTCCAACGTTTGTGGTGAGTCCTCAGCCTGTGGAGGCGATGCCAGGCTCTAATGTCACGTTCTCTGCCCCCTTAGACTGAGGGAGGAAGGAAGGAAGGAAAGGAAGGAAGGAAAGGAGGGAGGGCGGATGAAAGGAAAGAAGGAAGGAAAGGAGGGAGAGAGGGAGGAAGGAATTCCAGAGGAAGGAAGGAAGGAAAGGAAGGAATGTCAGAGGAAAGAAGGAAGGAATGCCAGAGGAAGGAAATAAGGAGAGAGGGAGGAAGGAAGGAAGGAAGCAATGAAGGAAGCAAGGAAAGGAAGCAAGGAAAGGACTGCCAGTGTTGTAAGAACCTGTCACTGTGTTTGAATCCAGAGCCTCCAACGTTTGTGGTGAGTCCTCAGCCTGTGGAGGCGATGCCAGGCTCTAATGTCACGTTCTCTGCCCCCTTAGACTGAGGGTGGAAGGAAGGAAGGAGAGGAAGGAAGGAAGGAAGGAAGGAAGGAAGGAAAGGAGGGAGGGAGGGGGGTGGATGAAAGGAAAGAAGGAGGGAGGGAGAGGAAAGGAAGGAAGGAATGGAGGAAGAAGGAAGGAAAGGAGGGAGGGAGGGAGGACGGATGAAAGGAAGAAAAGGAAGGAATGCCAGAGGAAAGAAGGAAGGAGAGAGGTAGGAAGGGAGGGAGAGGAAAGGAAGGAAGGGAAAGGAAAGGAAAGGAATGAAGGAAGGAAGTAAAGAAAGGAATGCCAGAGGAAGGAAGGAATGCTGAAGGAAGGAAGGGAGGGAGGAAGGAAAGGAATGCCAGAGGAAGGAAGGAATGCCGAAGGAAGCAAGGAAAGGAAGCAAGGAAAGGAAGTAAGGAAAGGACTGCCAGTGTTGTAAGAACCTGTCACTGTGTTTGAATCCAGAGCCTCCAACGTTTGTGGTGAGTCCTCAGCCTGTGGAGGCGATGCCAGGCTCTAATGTCACGTTCTCTGCCGTGGTGAAAGGCAGCGCCCCCCTTAGACTGAAGTGGTTCCGAGGAACCAAGGAGATCCAGGCCGGACCCGGCTGTGAGTTCTCCCTGAAGGACAACCAAGTGATCCTGGAGCTCTCCAACGTGGACCGAAGCCACGCTGGAGAGTACACGTGTCAGATCATTAATGATGCGGGGAAGGAAAGCTGCCCCGTTAACCTGACTGTCAAAGGTCAGTATATATACCCCCCCCCCCCCCCCCCCCCCGCAGTCAGCTGTTCATATATTCATATATTTATATATTTATTTATTTATATATCCTGATGAACGGTGAGTAAAAGGTAATTATTTAGCTACTTCATTATAATGGGATAATAATAAAACCAAACTAAAACTGGTCAATTCCTTCAAAGTAAAACCTAAACTGAAACTGGTCAATTCCTTCAAAATAAAACCAAACTAAAACTGGTCAATTCCTTCAAAATAAAACCAAACTAAAACTGGTCAATTCCTTCAAAATAAAACCAAACTAAAACTAGTCAATTCCTTCAAAGTAAAACCAAACTAAAACTGGTCAATTCCTTCAAAATAAAACCAAACTAAAACTAGTCAATTCCTTCAAAGTAAAACCTAAACTGAAACTGGTCAATTCCTTCAAAATAAAACCAAACTAAAACTGGTCAATTCCTTCAAAATAAAACCAAACTAAAACTAGTCAATTCCTTCAAAGTAAAACCTAAACTGAAACTGGTCAATTCCTTCAAAATAAAACCAAACTAAAACTGGTCAATTCCTTCAAAATAAAACCAAACTAAAACGAGTCAATTCCTTCAAAGTAAAACCAAACTAAAACTGGTCAATTCCTTCAAAATAAAACCAAACTAAAACTGGTCAGTTCCTTCAAAATAAAACCAAACTAAAACTGGTCAGTTCCTTCAAAATAAAACCAAACTAAAACTGGTCAGTTCCTTCAAAATAAAACCAAACTAAAACTGGTCAATTCCTTCAAAATAAAACCAAAGTAAAACTATTTATATATCCTGATGGACGGTGAGTAAAAAGCATGTAATGATAATAATTTAGCCACTTTATTTACAATAGTCCATGTTCATTGTCATTATAATGGGATAAAAAGCAGTGACCTGAGGCACCGAGCAGGAGCGTAGAGCGGGGCCAGACCATTTAAAGATTTTAAAACAAATAAAAGAATCTTAAAGTGGACTCTAAAGTGCTCAGGTAGCCAGTGGAGGAGCCAGGATGGGAGTCATGTGCTCCCTCTTACGTACTCCAGTTAAGAGGCGAGCGGCTGGAGACTGACTGACTCCAAAATAAAGTGCATTGCAGTAATCCAGCCAGGATGTGATGAAGGATAACTGTTTCAGAGCTGTGGTGTGAGGAAGGGCTTTACTTTTGCCAGCTGGACTTCACCACAGCACTAATATGATCCCATTTAAACTCACCGTCCATCTTAAAACCCCAGTTTGAGACTGTTGGCTTAAAATAATCTAAAGGACCCAAGTCAACAGGAGGGGTTTCACGAGGGCCACTGGGACCAAACCCCATCACTTCAATCCAGGCTTTGATGTCTTCAGGATAAGCGAGGAGTGGTGTGAGGGATGGAGCCCATTCTCTACATTTAACTCCTCTTCAGTATGAGGAGCAGTGAGGGTTAGGGTTAGGGTTCATCACAGGAACTGAGAGGAGAATGAACCATCATACAGGAGAACATGCAAACTCCACACAGAAAGACAATGCCCCAACTGGGAATTGAACTCAAGACCTTCTTGCTGTTTGGATTAGCATTACATCTTTAAACCCAAGTTTGAGACGTGACTTCAGATTCGGTTCAATTCCACTAAAACCAGTTTACATCATCGGGGTTTACATCATCAACAAGCGAGCGGCTTCAAAATGAAGAAAGACCCCGAGCATGGGGAACATTTATACCTGAGGGGAAGGCCCACCTCTTTTGTCTTTAGCAGGTATCGGCACCGACCCCCTGAAGTGTGAAATTAAGAGGTCTAGAGACAACATAATGTAAAATACACAAGGGTTTTTAAATGAGTGTCTCAGGTAGTAGAAATGCAAAGGAATTTAAAAGTCTGATATCTTGGTGAGAAGGAGGGAGGTAGAGTTTAAATTACTATTACAGTCTCAAAACACACAAATGAAACAACAGTTAATAATTCCTGTTTTTGTTAAAATGAACCTTTGACTGCACCCCCCCCCCTCCTCCCCTCCTCCCCTGAACTCTTCCCACTAACAAACTAACTGTGTCTTGTCTCAGAGCCGGCAGCCTTCTCTAAGACACTGACAGACGTGTCGGTGGAGAAGGGTAAAGCTTTGCTGCTGGAGTGTTCGTACAGCGGCTCTCCTAAGATCACAGTCAGCTGGTTCAAAGACGGCCAGCAGATCTTTGCTTCTTACAAACACAACATCAGCACCACGGAGAGCTCCTGCCTGCTGGAGTGTCTCTGCACCGATGAGAAGGAAGCAGCAGGGAAGTACTGCTGCCAGGTGTCCAACGACGCCGGGACGGACACCTGTGAGGCTAACGTCTCCATTCTTGGTTAGTTCTTCTTCTTTTTTTCTCTTTCTCTTTTTTAATTTATTGTTTTTTTCTTTTTAAAGTAACACGACATGAACCAATGAGCTGTTTCCTGTCACAGTATTACAGCAGAGTCATTAACCAATCAAGTACATGGTTTGTTTTTTTTTATAACTTTGTTTATTGTCTTTTCATATAAAGCAACATTACACCAAACCTTCAGTCCCTTCACATACAGTATATCAACAGTAACACTTAATAATAGGAGAAAAAATAAACATATATAATATATATTTAAATTAAAGATAGAAAATAATGAATAAATAAAGGTAAAAATAAGAAATAGATTAAAAAATATATATATATAGGCTCGTATACAAGTATCAACAAGACTAGAGTAATTGAATCAATGACTTGATCTCCGGCATTGTTTGAATCTGTCCGTTATATTCGATAAGCCACATATTCCGACAAGAACATTTTCGATGTCGACTTTACTCGTGAGGAAAGGACATCCCATTAACCTTCAGTCAGTACATAATGTAAACTCCCCTCACAAAGAGAAAGGAAGTAAAAAATTAATGTGAAATAAAGGGGAGACAATCAAAATAAGGGTGTTTCAGGGAAATGTATATTTTCCATTGAGTTTAGATCAGCTTTCCATTAACATCGACATCGACATCGTGAATAATATCATACCATTCATCTATAGATGGGACGTCTGGCTTGAGACACTTCTCTGTAAATGCTTTTCTAGCAGCTAGACTCAATATTCCAAATCAATCAATCAATCAATCTTAGTAGTCAGCTCTTGATGCATACTCTGCACTTCTGGAGAATCTAGTAAACCATCCAGGAACTTCTCACATACTCTAAATCACTACACAGTTAAACACACTACATACTTCACATGATGTCAGAGTTAGTAGAGGAGTAGGAAAGGATGACGTTTCTAACAGAGCCAGAGAGTGACATCAGATGGCACCAGAGAGTGCACTTCCTGTTTGGTCCAGCAGATGGCACCAGAGAATGTACTTCCTGTTTGGTCCAGCAGGTGTCATGGCACCAGAGAATGCACTTCCTGTGTTGTCCAGCAGGTGTCATGGCACCAGAGAATGCACTTCCTGTTTGGTCCAGCAGGTGTCATGGCACCAGAGAATGCACTTCCTGTTTGGTCCAGCAGATGGCACCAGAGAATGTACTTCCTGTTTGGTCCAGCAGGTGTCATGGCACCAGAGAATGCACTTCCTGTGTCATCCAGCAGATGGCACCAGAAAATGCACTTCCTGTGTCATCCAGCAGATGGCACCAGAGAATGTACTTCCTGTTTGGTCCAGCAGGTGTCAGGCGTCACACAGACTTTATTTTAATGTCTCTGATTATTTGTGTCACTGTAGAGCCGCCGTACTTTGTTGAGTCTCTGGAGCCGATGGAGGTGACAGCCGGAGACGCTGTGTGTCTAAAGTGTCAGGTAGCCGGCACACCTGAGATCAAAGTGTCCTGGTTCAAGGCTGGAGGCAAAGTGAGGTCCAGCCCCAGCTGTAAGTTAGAGTACGTGAAGGGCGTGGCCTGTCTGAAGCTCAGCAAAGCCTCCAAGTCTGACATCGGAGAGTATTCCTGTAAGGCTGAGAACCGGATCGGCTCGGCTTCCTCCTCCTGCACACTCGATGTGATAGGTGATCATCTCCTACCTGCTGCTCTGCTGATAACCCTCCTGACTGTTCCTTCTCTCCTTCTTTCCTTTCTTCCTTCCTTCCTTCTTTCCTTCCTTCTTCCTTCCTTCTTTGCTTCCTTCTTTCCTCCTTACTCCTTTCTTTCCTTCCTTCCTTCCTTCCTTCTTTCCTTCCTCCCTCCCTCCTTACTCCTTTCCTTCCTTCCTTCCTTCTTTCTTTCCTCCCTCCCTCCTTACTCCTTTCTTTCCTTCCTCCCTTCCTCCTCTTTTCCTCCTTCCTTCCTTCCTCCTTTCCTTCCTCTTTTCCTCCTTTCTCCTTTCCTTCCTCTTTTCCTCCTTACTCCTTTCCTTCCTTCCTCCCTCCTTTCCTTCCTTCCTTTCTCCTCTTTTCCTCCTTTCCTTCCTTCCTCCTTTCCTTCCTTCCTCCTATCTTTCCTTGACCTGAGGACACCAGGAGGGTTAAAAGTAAAACATGCAGATAAATAACTTTAATAATTATAACTGTTGGTATTTTATTATTTGTGGTTTAATAAGATTCTAGTATTTAGTATAGATCACTCTCTTCTTCTTCTTCCTTTTTATTTCATCTCTTTCTTGCATTCATAGTTTTTTAAGTCATTCAGTATCGATTAGGTCAGAGAGAAGTGAAATGTTTCTTGTAGCTTCGCTCCGTATGAAGTCTTGCCTCCTCCTCCCGCTCAGCATCGTGTCTTTACCTTCTTCACTGCATCCGTCTGCTGTTAACCCTCCTGACTGTTCCTTCTCTCCATCCTTCCTCCCTTCCTTCTTTCCTTCCTTCCTCCCTTCCTTCTGTCCTTCCTCCTTTCCTTCCTCCCTTCCTTCTCTCCTAAATACCGTCCTTCCTTCCTTCCTTCCTTCTTTCCTTCCCCCCTTCCTTCTCTCCTAAATTCCGTCCTTCCTTCCTTCCTTCTTTCTTTCCTCCCTCCCTCCTTACTCCTTTCTTTCCTTCCTCCCTTCCTCCTCTTTTGCTCCTTCCTTCCTTCCTCCTTTCCTTCCTCTTTTCTTCCTTCCTCCTTTCCTTCCTTTCTCCCTCCTTTCCTTCCTCCCTTTCTCCTCTTTTCCTCCTTCCTCCTTACCTTCCTTCCTCCTTTCCTTCCTTCCCCCTGTCTCTGTTTGACCTGAGGACACCAGGAGGGTTAAAAGTAAAACATGCAGATAAATAACTTTAATAATTATATCTGTTGGTATTTTATTTAATAAGATTCTAGTATTTAGTATAGATCACTCTCTTCTTCTTCTTCTCCTTTTTATTTCATCTCTTTCTTGCATCCTGTCATTCATAGTTTTTTAAGTCATTCAGTATCGATTACGTCAGAGAGAAGTGAAATGTTTCTTGTAGCTTGGCTCCGTATGAAGTCTTGCCTCCTCCCCCCGCTCAGCATCGTGTCTTTACCTTCTTCAGAGGCTAAAACGCCGCCGTCCTTCCCCAAGAAGATCACCAGCCTGCAGCAGACCGAGGGCGAGCCGGTCAGGTTTGAGTGCCGCGTGGCCGGCTCCTCGCCCGTCGAGGTGTCGTGGCTGAAAGACGGCGAGCCGCTGAGTGACGGAGACGAGTTCTCTCTGCTGTACGACGACAACACGGCGGCGCTGCTCATCCAACGCAGTCACATGACCCACGCAGGGGAGTACACCTGCGTGGCTAGCAACAGCGTCGGCTCGGCCTCCTGCAGAGCCAAGCTCACTCTTCAAGGTGTGTGACGCCGCATGACATGAAAGATCACCGTGGACGCTTTCATGTCATGATGAGAGGACTGAAATCACTAAACGTCTCCAGGCTGAGAGAGACTAGAGTTTAGAGATGTTCAGAGGATTTTAGGGCTCTTCAAATGCTCTTCAGTTGCCAGTTTATCATTTCTCTACATGTGGCTCAGTGACAGTTAACCCTGTAAGACCCAGATATAGAAAAAAATTAGCAAAAAATCCAGTTGTGCAAAAACAGGAAATGAGCTCAAAGGGAAGTTTCCAGGTAGAGTGAGTTCATGGCCAGATGAGCGGACCTATAAACACTTCTTCTATCCTATAGCATTGTGAGGACTAATAATAGGACCCATCAACTATGTAAATGTGATGTTGTAATTCTGCAACAGTTACAGGGTTCAATGTTGGCAAGATGAGCAAATCCAAACTTTCTTTAAAAACTAGATTTGAAAGCAAATACATTTAGTATTTTTGTTGGTTTTCTATCATTTAAATGACATTTGCACCATTTTTTATTTTAGGCTCATTCACAGACAGCTTCTTCTCTTATTTCAGATGACGTGTAGAGTCATATAGGGTCAGAGTGCTGCAGCAGAGTGAGATCCTCTTTGATTCAGAGTTTAAATTCATCTGTTAAACAGGTTGATGAATCCTCCAGTCCAGCAGTAAGCTGCTTCAGTCCTGAATCCTGCAGGTTGTTGTTCCTCAGGTCCAGATCTCTCAGACTAGAGGACTGGGAGCTGAGAACTGAGGACAGAGCTGCACAGCTTCTCTCTGAGAGGTTACAGTCAGTCAGTCTGGAGAGACAAGTTAACTACATCAGACTCTGTGATAGACAGACATGTCATTCTCTGTAGGGTTAGCAGACTTTCCCAGGCAGGCTCACTGTGTCCTGGTTCTTCTGGTGGAGCTCAGACGTGTTTCAGAACAATGAATCAAACTCTCAGACTGTAAATCTTTCTCTTCTTTCTTCTGTCAGACAAACTGTTTCAATGTTTGCATCTTAAAATGTGTTGTTGTCTTCTTCTCCTCACTTCCTCCTCACTTCCTCCTCTTCCTCCTCTCACGGACCCTGCAGAACCCAGATACCCTCCAGTGTTTGACAGGAAGTTGTCACCCCGGGAGGTGACGGTGGGTGACAGCATTGAGCTGGAGTGTCACATGACCGGCTCTTCCCCCATTAAAGTCACATGGTCCAAAGATCATAAAGATATCCGCAGTGGGGGCAATTATAAGATGAGCTGTGAGGAGAACACCCCCCACCTGACCATTGTGAAGGCAGATAAAGCCGACATGGGGAAATACTTCTGCCATGCCTCTAATGACATGGGGAAGGACTCTTGTTCCTCTGATGTCACAGTTAAAGGTATTTCACCCGGGCCACAGTCACGCCATCACGCCCCCCCCCCCTCCCCCCCTCCTCTCTCTCTCTCTTCTTAAACACTTCAGCCCTCTTTCACGGGCGTTTCTTTGTTTCTTTGTTTCTTTATATGCTTCTTCCTCTTCCTCTTCCTCTCCTCTCCTCACTTGTCGCTTCACTCTCCTGGTTCTCCTCCAGAGCGTAAGAACCCTCCGGTGTTCACCAAGAAGCCGTCGGAGCTCATCGAGGACACGGAAGGAAAGCTGTTAAAGATTGAAGGCCGGGTGTCTGGCTCTCAGCCCATGTCAGTCAGCTGGTTCAAAGACGGCTCAGAGATCCACAGCTCGGAGAAATATGACATCAGCTTTAAGAGTAACGTGGCGGTTCTGGTGATTAAGAGCAGCCAGGTGAAGGACAGCGGCACCTACAGCTGCCACGCCGCCAACGAAGCGGGAAAAGTCTCTTGCGAAGTGTCTGTGGGCGTCTCAGGTGGGTGTTTCACTGCAGACCCTAACCCAACGGACATGTTTAAACTCTCTCTCTTTAGTGGTGAATGTTTTATATCAAAGTGATTTTCTGTCTGTAGTTTATTCTTTATAGCCGCAGATCTACCATTAATCTTCCTGTTGTCCTCCAGTCAAGGAAGGAAGGAAGGAAGGAAAGGAAGGGAGGAAGAGAGAAAAGAAAGGAGGAAGGAGGGAAGGCGTGAAGGGAGAAAGTGAGAAAGAAGGAAGGAGGAAGGAAGGGAGGGAGGAAGAAGGAAGGGAAGGAATGAAGGAGAGAAGGGAGGAAAAAAGGAAGGAGGGACAGAGGGAAGGAAAGAGAGAAGGAAGGATGGAAGGAAGGAAGGAAAGAAGGGAGGAAGGAAGGTAGTAGGGAGGGAGGGAAGAAAAAAGGAAGGAGGGACAGAGGGAAGGAGGGAGGAAGGAAGGAAGAAAGAGAGAAGGAGTGAGGGAAGGACAGAAGGAAGGAAGGAGGACGACAGGAAGGTTAACAGATTCATCAATGATAGAAATGTTTGTTGCAAATCTCCCTCCATCTCTTTAATGATCCGGCCCACATCAGACCAGATTGTTCTGTTTGTGGATCTTAAATGAAGATGAGTTTAACCCCTCGGCTCTAAAACAGGAAGTAGAAATGATCCTGTACTTATAATCATAGATTTCATATAACATCATTATTCTAGAAGTCTCTTTTCCTTTCATGGATTCATCAGGTTGCTTTTGTTGCAGAGCTGCTTCACGTTGGACCAATGAAGCTGTGAAATGTTCCTCATCCTTCCTTCCTTCCTTCCTTCCTTCCTTCCTCCCTTCCTTCCTTTCCTTCCTTCCTCCTCTCTACAGAAGCTAAGAAGCCTCCGGTGTTTGACGTCCCGCTCAAACCGGCGTCTGCAGACGAGGGTGAGAAGCTGAGTCTGAGGTGTCACGTGTGCGGCTCTGCTCCTCTGAAGATCCAGTGGATGAAGGACAGGAAGGAGCTCTCCTCGACAGGAAGTACCAAGATCAGCTTCTCAGACGGGACGGCGTGCCTGGAGATAGGCTCCGCCTCCAAACACGATGCAGGAGATTACCTCTGCAAGGCCACCAACGAGGCAGGAAGTGAGTTCTGCAAGGCCAAGGTCACCATCAAAGGTAAGACACGCTCTTCCTACCTTCCTTTTATCCTTCCTTCCTTCCTTCCTTCTGTCTTTCCTACCTTCCTTTTATCCTTCCTTCCTTCCTTCCATCTGTCTTTCCTACCTTCCTTTTATCCTTCCTTCCTTCCTTCCATCTGTCCTTCCTCCCTTTCTTCCTTCCTTCCTTTTGCCTGACTTTCCTTCCTTCCCTTCTTATTTCCTTCCTTCCTTCCTTCCTTCCTTTCTTCCTTCTGTCTTTACTTCCTTCCCTCCTTATTTCCTTCCTTTCTTCCTTCCTTCCTTCCTTTCTTCCTTCCTTTCTTCCTTCTGTCTTTACTTCCTTCCTTCCTTCTTGCCTTCCTTCTTTCCTTCCTTCTTTCCTTTTGCCTGACTTTCCTTCCTTCCCTTCTTATTTCCTTCCTTTCTTCCTTCCTTCTCTCCCTTTCTTCATCTGTCCTTTCTTCCTTCCTTCCTTCCTTCCTTCCTTCCATCTGTCCTTCCTCCCGTTCTTCCTTCATTCCTCCCACCTGTCCTTCCTTCCTTCCTTCCTTCCTTCCATCTGTCCTTCCTACCTCTGAAATAAAAAAGCAAACTGAAAAACTAAATAAAAATAAAAACTAAAGAATATTTAAAAACTATAATAACCTTGGTGTGTGTGTGTGTGTGTGTGTGTGTGTGTGTGTGTGTGTGTGTGTGTGTGTGTGTGTGTGTGTGTGTGTGTTGCAGAGAAAGCAGCTGCAGCTCCGACTGAAGCTCCGTCAGCTGCTCCGACCAAGAAGCTCGACAAGCTGTTCTTCATCGAGGAGCCGAAGACCGCTCATGTCATCGAGAGTGAGTCATGACACACACAACAGGAAGTCAGGACACACACAACAGGAAGTCATGACACACACAACAGGAAGTCAGGACACACACGACAGGAAGTCAGGACACACACAACAGGAGGAGGAAAAGAGGAAGGAGAGAAGGAAGGAAGGAAAGGAGTAAGGAGGGATGGAGGAAAAGAGGAAGGGAGGAAGAAAGGAAAGGAGTAAGGAGGGAGGAAGGGAGGAAGGAAGGAAGGATGGAAAGGAGTAAAGAGGGAGGGAGGAAAAGAGGAAGGAGAGAAGGAAGGGAGAAAGGAAAGGAGTAAGGAGGGAGGAAAAGAGGAAGGGAGGAAGGAAGGAAGGAAGGAGGAGGGAGCAAAGAAAGAGTGAGGAAGGAAGGAAGGAAGCAAGAAGGAGGGAGCAAAGAAAGAGGAAGGAAGGAAGGAAAGGAGTAAGGAAGGAGAGAAGGAATGAGGAAGGAAGGAAAGGAGTAAAGAGGGAGGGAGGAAAAGAGGAAGGAGAGAAGGAAGGAAGGAAAGGAGTAAGGAGGGAAGGAGGAAGGAAGTAAGGACAGGAGGAAAAACACTTTCTGTTTTTACTTTAACATTTTTTTAAGAACTGACAGAAATCTTTAATTTAGCAGCAGCAGACATGTTTTAGTTCTTGTGACATCACTTCCTGTTTCCCCCCCACCCACCCTAACCCTCCTGTTCCCCCCCCACCCTAACCCACAGAGGGAACCGCCACCTTCATCGCTAAGGTGGGAGGCGAGCCCATCCCCAGCGTGAAGTGGATGAAGGGGAAGTGGAGGCAGATCACTCAGGGAGGAAGGATCTCCATCGAGCAGAAGGGACAGGAAGCCAGGCTGGAGATCCGGGAAGTGACCAAGTCGGACTCGGGTCAGTACCGCTGCGTCGCCTCCAACAAGCACGGAGAGATCGAGAGCAGCGCCGACATCGTAGACGAGAAGAAGGAGACGACTCAGCCCGAAGGAGACCTCAGAGCCAAACTCAAGAAGTGAGTTTGTTCTCTTTCAGATTTAACCTTCCTGTCCTCCTCCCATCTGTTTTTACTGTTCCTTCCTTCCTTCCTTCCTTCCTCCCTCCCTTCCTTCCTTCCTTTCCCTCCTCCCTTCCTTTCTCCCTCCTTCCCTCCCTTCCTCCCTCCCTTCCTTTCTCCCTCCTGTCCTTCCTTCCTCCCTCGTTTCCGCCCTCGTTTCCTTCCTCCCTCCTTTCCTTCCTCCATTCCTTCTTTCCTTCCTCCCTTCCTTCCTCCCTCCTGTTCTTCCTCCCTTCCTTCCTTCCTTTACCTCCTCCCTTCCTTTCTCCCTCCTTCCCTCCCTTCCTTTCTCCCTCCTGTCCTTCCTTCCTCCCTCCCTCCTATCCTTCCTTCCTCCCTCGTTTCCGCCCTCGTTTCCTTCCTCCCTCCTTCCTCCCTCCTTTCCTTCCTCCATTCCTTCTTTCCTTTCCTCCCTTCCTTCCTCCCCCCCTCTCCTTCCTTCCTCCCTCCTGTCCTTCCTTCCTCCCTCCATTCCTTCCTGTCTCCCCCCTTTCCTTTCTCCTTTCCTTCTTTCCTTTCCTTTCCTCCCTTCCTTTCTTCTTCCTCCCTTCCTCCCTCCCTCCCTTTCTCCCTCCTGTCCTTCCCTTCCTTCCTGCCTTCCTCTCTCCCTCCCTCCCGTCCTTCATTCCTTCCTCCTTTCCTTCCTTCTTTCCTTCGTCCTTCCTTCCTTCCTTCCTTCTAGAAATAGAAATAGGATTTTAACCTTTTCTACATCCAGTGTCTTCGGTTCCTAACGTGTCTTTGTGTTCCTCCCTCCTTCTTTCCTTCCCTCTTTCCTTTCCTTCCTTCCTCCCTCCCTCCTGTCCTTCATTCCTTCCTCCTTTCCTTCCTTCCTTCCTCCCTTCCTCCCCCTTTCCTTCCTTCTTTCTTCCTTCCTTTCCTTCCATCCTTCTTTCCTTCCTTCCCTCCTTCCTTCCTCCCTCATTCCTTCCCTCTTTCCTTCCTTCCGTCCTTCCTTTCCTCCGGGCCTTCCTTCCTTCTCCCTTCCTTCCTTCTTCCTCCCTTCCTCCCTTCCTCCCTTCCTCCCACCTTTCCTTCCTCCATTCCTTCTTTCCTTCCTTCCCTTCTTTCCTTCTGTCCTTCCTTCCTTCCTAACGTGTCTCTGTGTTTGTGTTGTCAGGACTCCGTCCAAGCAGAAGAGTCCAAAGGAAGAGAAGGACATCGACATCGTGGAGTTGTTGAGGAACGTTGATCCTAAAGAATACGAGAAGTACGCCCGGATGTACGGAATCACGGACTACCGCGGCCTGCTGCAGGCCATCGAGCAGCTGAAGAAGGAGAAGGCTGAAGAAAGTGGAAGACCGGTAAACTCCTCACACACGGGGGGGGGGGGGGGGGGGGGGGGTCAAACATGAGGCCCGTGGACCAGAACCGGCCCGCCGAGGGCTGCAATCAGGCCCACTTTCCTTCCTGTGTTCTTTTCCTTCCTTCCATCTGTCCTTCTTCCCTTTCTTCCTTCTGTCCTTCCTTATTTCCTTCCTTCCTTCTGTCTGTCCTTCCTACCTTCCTTCCTTCTGTCTGTCCTTCCTACCTTCCTTTTTTCCTTACTTTGGTCCTTCCTTCCTTCCTTCGGTCCTTCCTTCCGTCTGTCTGTCCTTCCTTCTTTCCTTCTGTCTGTCCTTCCTCCCTTTCTTCCTTCTTCCCTTTCTTCCTTCTGCCCTTCCTTATTTCCTTCCTTCTGTCCTTCCTTATTTCCTTCCTTCCTTCCATCTGTCCTTCCTCCCTTCCTTTTTTCCTTACTTTGGTCCTTCTTCCAGCTGTCCTTCTTCCCTTTCTTCCTTCTGTCCTTCCTTATTTCCTTCCTTCCTTCCATCTGTCCTTCCTTCCTACCTTCCTTTTTTCCTTACTTCGGTCCTTCCTTCCACCTGTCCTTCCCCCCTTTCTTCCTTCTGTCCTTCCTTATTTCCTTCCTTCCTTCTGTCTGTCCTTCCTCTCTTTCTTCCTTCTGTCCTTCCTTGTTTCCTTCCTTCCTTCCATCTGTCCTTCCTACCTTCCTTTTTCTTTACTTCATTCCTTCCTTCTGTCTGTCCTTCCTCCCTTTCTTCCTTCTGTCTGTCCTTCCTCCCTTTCTTCCTTCCTTCTGTCTGTCCTTCCTCCCTTTCTTCCTTCTGTCCTTCCTTCTTTCCATCCTTCCCTCTGTCTGTCCTTCCTACCTTCCTTTTTCCTCACTTCGGTCCTTCCTTCTGTCTGTCCCTCCTCCCTTTCTTCCTTCTGTCTGTCCTTCCTCCCTTTCTTCCTTCTGTCCTTCCTTCTGTCCTTCCTTATTTCCTTCCTTCCTTCTGTCTGTCCTTCCTCCCTTTCTTCCTTCTGTCCTTCCTTCTTTCCGTCCTTCCCTCTGTCTGTCCCTCCTACCTTCCTTTTTCCTTACTTCGGTCCTTCCTTCTGTCTGTCCTTCCTCCCTTTCTTCCTTCTGTCCTTCCTTCTTTCCTTCCTTCCTTCTGTCTGTCCTTCCTCCCTTTCTTCCTTCTATCCTTCCTTGTTTCCGTCCTTCCTTCTGTCTGTCCTTCCTCCCTTTCTTCCTTCTGTTCTTCCTTCTTTCCTTCCTTCCTTCTGTCTGTCCTTCCTCCCTTTCTTCCTTCTGTCCTTCCTTCTTTCCTTCCTTCCTTCTGTCTGTCCTTCCTCTCTTTCTTCCTTTCTTCCTCCCTTCCTTCCTTCTTTCCTTCCTTCCTTCTGTCTGTGGCCCTTGAATGAAGATGAGTTTGACCCCTCTCACATGTCTGGGTTTCTAGATGAAGTGCTGAGTGTTGGTCTTGTTGGCAGGAACTGGAACGTGGAGACAGAGAGAGTGATGAAGACATGGCCCGACTGGTGGCCGACCTGCAGAAGAGGATGGAGCGCACTGAGGTGAGGAAGAGTTCACTGTGTGATAGAGCTGCTCCGTTAGGAAACATCATAACCACGATTATTTTAACTTTAGAAACAAAGGGAGGGAGGGAGGAGGGAGGAGGGAGGAAAAAAAAGGAAGGAAGGAAGGGAGGAAGGAGGAAGAAGGAAGGGAGGGAGGAAGGAAGGGAGGAAGAAGGAAGGGAGGGAGGAAAGAAGGACGGGAGGAAGGAAAGGAAGGGAGGAAGGAAGGAAGAAGGAAGGAAGGGAGGAAGAAGGAAGGGAGGGAGGAAAGAAGGAAGGGAGGGAGGAAAGGAAGGAAGGAAGGGAGGGAGGAAAGGAGGGAGGAAGGAAGGAAGCAAGGAAAAGAGGAAGGAAGGAAGAAGGAAAGGAGGGAGGAAAGGAGGAAGGAAGGAAAATAGGAGGGAGGGAGGAAAGAAGGGAGGGAGAGAGGAAAGAAGGAAGGGAGGGAGGAAGGAAGGAAGAAGGATGGAAGGGAGGAAAGTCAGGAAGGAAGGAAGGAAGGAAGGGAGGAGGGAAAAGAGGAAAGAAAGAACAGTCAATTTGACCCGCGAGGACGACAGGAAGGGTTAAAATGAAAGACTTATTGCTGTTGCCATAGAAACACTGAGTGATGTGTAATGGTCTTGTCCCTCCGGCAGCCCGTTACCGTGGTGAAGGACATCGCTGACCAGGCTGCGTTCACCAAGAAGGAAGCGGTGTTTGAGTGCGAGGTGAAGATCAACTACCCGGAGATCGCTCTGTCCTGGTACAAGGGAACGCAGAAACTGGACACCAGCGATAAGTATGACATCAGCATCAGCGGCGACCGCCACCTGCTCAAGATCAGGAAGTGCCAATCAGCTGATCAGGGAAACTACCGGGTCGTCTGTGGGCCGCACATCTCCAGCGCCAAGCTCACCGTCATGGGTCAGTACTCACAACCCCTAACCCAGTTATCCTTCCTTCCTTTCTTCCTTCTGTCCTTCCTTCCTTTCTTCCGTCTGTCCTTCCTTCCTTTCTTCCTTCCTTCTGTCCTTCCTTCCTTTCTTCCTTCCTTCCTTCCTTCCATCTGTCTTTCCTACCTTTCTTCCCTCCTTCCTTTTGCCTGTCTTTCCTTCCTTCCATCTGTCCTTTCTTTCTTCCGTCCTTCCTTCCTTCCTTTCTTTCTTCCTTCCTTTCTTCCTTTCTTCTTTCTGTCCTTCCTTTCTTCCTTCCTTCCTTCCTTCCTTCTGTCTGTCCTTCCTCCCTTTCTTCCTTCCTTCCTTCTTTCCTTCCTTTCTTCCCTCCTTCCTTCCTTCCTTCGTTCCGTCTGTCCTTCCTTCCTTCCTTCCATCGTCCTTCCTACCTTTCTCCCTCCCGCCCTTCCTCCTTTTCTTCCTTCCTTCCATCTGTCCTCCCTTCCTTCCTTCTATCTGTCCTTCCTTCCTTTCCTTCCATCTCTTTAACAACCCTAACCCATCAGATCACATTCTCCTGTACATATATGACTCTTTAAATGAAGCAGAGATTTGACCCCCCTGCTCTAACCACCCCCCCCCCCGTCTCTCTCTCTCTCCTCTCTCTTTTCTTCTTCGTGTGTTTTTATCTTGCAGAAGCCGAGGTGGAGAAGCACCTGGAGGAGACATCGGGTAAGGAAGGCCAGTCGTGCACTCTGTCTTGTCAGTTGTCGGTCCCTAACGTTGAGGCTCAGTGGTTTAAGAATGGCCAGCAGGTAGAGATGAAGGGCAGGTTCAGATCCGAGGTGAAACACAAAGTTCAGAAGCTCGTGATCAGAGAGCTGAAGCCTGAAGACGAAGGCCGATACTCCTGCAAGTACGAGCAGCTCGAGTCCTCGGCGGATCTCTGGGTGGAAGGTTTGTACCCGGCGGAGACCCTCCTCCTCCTGGACCCCCGCCCGCCCGTCTACTAACCTCTTACAACTTCCCCCTTCATCATCAACACCTCAGACTAACGCTGGATATGATATATTGGACTTCCTCTTTTTTTTTTTTCTTCTTCTTCTTCTTCTCTTTCTTCTCCACGCCTCTCCTCCTCCTCCTCTCCTGGATTACCTCGCAATAAAAAAAATAAAAAAGTAAAAAAACCAAAAACCCATCATCCAACCATCACCGCCACCTTCTCATTCGTTGTCTTCTTTACATCAGGGGTGTCAAACATGAGGCCCGTGGGCCAGAGCTGGCCCGCCAAGGGGTCCAATCCGGCCCACTTTACTTCCTTCCTTTCCCCCCTTCCTTCTTTCCTCCGTCCGTCTTTCCTTCCTTCTTTCCTTTCCCCCCTTCCTTGCTTCCTTCCTTCCTTCCTTTCCCCCCTTCCTTCTTTCCTCTGCTTGTCCTTCCTTCCTTTCCTTCTGTCTTTCCTACCTTTCTTCCCTCTTTCCTCCGTCCTTCTTTCCTTCCTTCTTTCCTTTCCCCCCTTCCTTATTTCCTCCGTCCGTCCTTCCTTCCTTCTTTCCTTTCCCCCCTTCCTTCCTTCCTTTCTTCCTTCTGTCCTTCCCTCCTTCCTTTTGCCTGTCTTTCCTTCCTCCCTTCTTTCCTTCCTTCCCTCCTTCCTTACTTCTTTCCTTCCTTTTTTCCTTTTCTTCCCTTCTTCCATCCTTCCTTCCTTCCTTCCATCTGTCCTTCCTTTCTTCTTTCCTTCCTTCCTTCCATCTGTCTTTCCTTACTTCCTTCCTTCCCTCCAACTGTCCTTCCTTTCTTCTTTCCTTCCTTCCTTCCATCTGTCCTTCCTTCCTTCTTTCCTTGAATGAAAATGAGTTTGACACCTCTGTCTTACATCATCTCAACTCAAACTCATCCTCTTCCTCTTCCTCTTCCTCTTCCTCCTCCTCCGACCCAGCAGCCATCATCCATAACCTCTGACCACCACCACCACCACCACCACCATCATGTCTAACCCCCCCCCCCCCCTCCAACCCCCCCCCCCCCCCCCCCCTCCTCCTGAACCTGTGGATGTTTTCTCTTGTCATACATTCCCAGTATGTGTGCTGCCAGACCACGTTGACCCATTCCCGTCTTTATATCTGTTTTAGCTGAACAAATTCATTTCACCAAACGCATCCACAACATCGAAGTCAACGAGCGCCAGTCGGCCACCTTTGAGTGCGAGGTTTCCTTCGACAATGCGATCGTTTCGTGGTACAAAGACACCTGGGAACTGAAAGAGAGCCCTAAGTACAACTTCACAAGCCAGGGCCGAAGACATTTCATGGTCATCCGAAACGTGGCCATCGAAGACGAAGGTGTGTAGAGAGACATCGAGCCCCTTCCCAAACTCCCCCAACCCAAAAAAAAAAAAAGCTCCAGTAGATTTTTTTTCTCATCATGATTTTTATTTTTCTCTGAGATGTTTTAAAGTCTTCATTACTAATATCCCATGTAGGCGTTTACTCAGTGATTGTGAGGTTGGAGCCCAGAGGAGAGGCTAAGAGCACAGCCGAGCTTTATTTGTCTGGCAAAGGTAACGTTTCCTAGTCAGGCTTCATCTTTTCTCAAAGCTTCTGTTCTTCAGCTTCCTGTCTGCTTCACTCTTTAACTCGTCTTCTTCACTCTTCCTCCCTTTTTCACAGAGATTGAATTAGCCATGGTGCCCATCGGTAAGTGTTTCCTTTCCTAGATCAATAGTTTCCTTTCCTAGATCACCCGTTTCCTTTCCTAGATCACCACAGACTTTTTAGGAAATCCTCGTTATTACTTTAGAGCAGAGGTTGTCAAACATGAGGCCCGCGGGCCAGAACTGGTCCGCTGAGGGCTGCAGACAGGCCCACTGTCCTATTTTCCTTCCTTCCTTCCTTTCTTCCGTCTGTCCTTCCTTCCTTCTGTCCTTCCGTCTGTCCTTCCTTCCTTCTTTCCTTCCCTCCCTTTCTTCCATCTGTCCTTCCTTCCTTCCTTTCATCTGTCCTTCCTACCTTTCTTCCCTCCTTCCTTTTGCCTGTCTTTCCTTCCTTCCCTTCTTATTTCCTTCCTTCCTTCCCTCCCTTTCTTCCATCTGTCCTTCCTTCCTTCCTTCCTTCTTTCCTTTCTTTCTTCCCTGCTTCCTTTTTTTGCCTGTCTTTCCTTCCTTCCCTTCTTATGTCCTACCTTTCTTCCTTCCTTCCTTCCTTCCTTCCTTCCTTCCTTCCCTTCCTTCCTTCCTTCCTTCCCTCCCTCCATCTCTTTAATGATCCGGCCCTCATCAGATCAGATCAGATTGAATGAAGATGAGTTTGACTCCTCTGCTCTAGATGCTAGCTTAGCTTAGCTTAGCTTAGCACAAAGACTCCGTTGGCAGTTAGCATAATATCGATATTACATTAAAGTGATTTTAGAGCCCAGATGTTATAATTCCCCAAAATCTGAACATCCAACATTATTTTTATAATTAGCTCAAGTTAACAAAGAGTATAAATATCAGAATATCATAAACTACACGTGAAGCATTATGTGTTCTGTGTTTGTTCTGTGTTTAGCTTTAATGTTAATTTTTTCTGTCTATGTGAATACGTACATAGATCTCATTTAGTCTTATTTATTTATTTATTTGTCATGGTAATTTTCAGATCATACAAACAAACATATAAAAATAAAATATATATATATTAAATATCCAACTGTTGTAGTTAGCTGCTTGTTAGCTGTGTGTAGTTAGCTGACGTTTGGTAGATATTTGGTTTCATATATGGATGCTAACGTTAGCTTAGCACAGAAAACAAACGTTAGCTTAGCACTAAAACAAACGTTAGCTTAGCACTAACAACAAACGTTAGCTTAGCACAATCAACAAACGTCAGCTTAGCACTAAAAACAAACGTTAGCTTAGCACTAAAAACAAACGTTAGCTTAGCACAAAAACAAACGTTAGCTTAGCACTAAAAACAAACTTTAGCTTAGCACAATCAACAAACGTCAGCTTAGCACTAAAAACAAACGTTAGCTTAGCACAAAAACAAGCGTTAGCTTAGCACAAACAATAAAACGTTAGCTTAGCACAAAAACAAACCTTCCAACAACTCTGGCAAATTAATTGATATGGCAAACTATTAATATAATGTTTTTTTCTAACCCTGTTTTTGCTTTAATATTAATATATATTATATTTATATATATATTTATTTTTTTTAAATGGGGTATATTTCATATTCTGTAGATGTGCCAGACTCCTCAGTTCAGAGGCCTGAAGTGGCTTCATCAGTGGAAATACAAGGTAAGATAATTATAAAAAATAAATAGTAAGTAAATAATAATATAGTACTATACTAATAATTTTTTTTTTACTTAATATAAAACTTTTTATAATAAAAAAAGAAATAAATATACTGGATAAATTGAATCTTTTCAGGTTAAAGTCAAGTTAAATTCAAAGTTTAAGGTCTGAATTGTTTTCTATCTTTTAAAGAATCTGCTAAATTCGTTCATTATGAGGAAGAGATTGAGCAGAGAGGTATTTATGCTTCTATTTCCTGTTTTCATTTCACCTCCCTCACCTTCACCAACAATTTAATTTAATTTAATTTAATTTAACCGTCCTGTTGTCCTCTCGGGTCTGATTGACCCCGTCTGTTCCTTCCTTCCTTCCTTCCTTCTGTCCTTCTGTCCTTCTTCCTTCCTTCCTTCCTTCCATCTGTCCTTCCTCCCTTCCTTCCTCCATCCCCCTTCCTCCCTTCTTCTTCTTTCCTTCCTTCCTTCTTCCCTTCCGTCCTTCTTTCCTCCCTTCCATCCTTCCTTCTTTTCCTTTCGCCCTCCCTCCCTCCATCCTCCTTCCTTTCCTTCCTTCTTTCCTTCCTTCCCTTCCATCCTTCTTTCCTCCCTCCCTCCTTCCTTTCCTTCCTTCTTCCTTCCTTCTTCCTCCCTTCCATCCTTCTCCCTCCCTCCTTCCTTTCCTTCCTTCTTCCTTCCTTCTTCCTCCCTTCCATCCTTCTTCCTACCTTCTGCTCTTCCTTCCTCCCTACTTTCCTTCCTTCGTCCATCCTTCCATCCTTCCTTCCTTCTTCCTCCCTCCCTTCCATCCTTCCTTCCTTCCTTCTTCCTACCCTCTGCTCTTCCTTCCTCCCTACTTTCCTTCCTTCTTCCTCCCTTCCTTCCTTCTTTCTTCCTCGAGGACAACAGGAGGGTTAATATAATTTAATCTTTCTGGTTTTATTTAACATCTAGATTTCTCATCACAGACTAAAACCGTGTTTGTCTTTTCTTCTTTAATATTTGGAAACAAAGAATCAGCTGAGTTTTCGTATCATTATGAAGAAGAGGTGGAGCAGAGAGGTACAACATGTTCTACCTTCATCCTCTTCATCCTCTTCATCCTCTTCATCACTTCCTGTCTGAGCAGATCTGGGAAAATTAATCACAAAGCTTCTTTAGTCTGAACTCTACATTTAATCATTTGATCTTTAGTTTCACTTATACATTAACCCTCCTGTTGTCCTGGAGTCAAGGAAGGAAGGAAAGGCGGGAGGAAAGGAGGGAGGAAAGAAGGAATGAAGGAAAGGAGGTAGGGAAGGAGGGAGGGAGGAGGGAAGGAAGAAGGAAGGAAAGGAGGTAGGGAGGACGAAGGAAAGGATGGAGAAAAGAATGAAGGAATGGAGGGAGGGAGGAAGAAGTAAAAGGAGGGAGGTAGGTAAGGAAGGAAAGGAGGGAGGGAGGGAGGGAGGAAAGAAAGAGAGAAGGAGGTAAGGAAAGAAAGGAGGGGGGAGGACGAAGGAAAGGAGGGGGGAAAGAAGGAAAGAAAGACAGAAGGAGGTAAGGAAGGAAAGGAGGGAGGGAGGAAAGGAGGGAGGAAAGAAAGAGAGAAGGAGATAAGGAAGGAAAGGAGGGAGGGAGGAAGAAAAGATAGAAGGAGGTAAGGAAGGAAAGGAGAGAGGGAGGAAAGAAAGGAGGGAGGAAAGAATAAGACAAGGAGGTAAGGAAGGAAAGGAGGGAGGGAGGAAGGAAAGATAGAAGGAGGTAAGGAGGGAAAGGAGAGAGGGAGGTAGGAAAGGAGGGAGGAAAGAATGAGACAAGGAGTTAAGGAAGGAAAGGAGGGAGGAAAGGAAGAAGGAAAGAAAGGAGGGAGTTAGGATTCATTAGTCATTAAAAGGTTTATTAAAGGTTTTTTCAGTTTAAACACAATTCAGAAACTGAATTTGCCCAAATCTGCCTCTTCCTCTGCCTCTTCCTCTTCCTTTCTTCCTTTCTTCCTCTTCCTCTTCCTTTCTTCCTCTTCCTTTCTTCCTCTTCCTCTTCCTCTTCCTTTCTTCCTCTTCCTTTCTTCCTCTTCCTCTTCCTCTTCCACCCATCGTAACCTCCATGGTGTCGTCTGACTGATCTCTGAATCAAGGAGACAAAACTTCTTCTTCTTCTTTGTTGGTTTTAAATACGTTTAATCCCATCTTCATCTTCCATCTTCATCTTCTCACTCTCACTAACACTGAGTCCTGGTTGTTTGATAGTTTCACAGTCCTCCTGCATGATGAGGAAGGAAACAAGGCTGCATGATGAGGAAGGAAACAAGGCTGCATGATGAGGAAGGAAACAAGGATTCAGCTGCAGTCTGAAGCCTCACAGCTAGATGGCGCTAAATCCTCATCACAGCCGAACCTTTAAATATTTCACACAGACATGAGTTTGGTTTCTCTTCAATTAACCCTCCTGTTGTCCTCCAGTCTAGGAAGGAAGGAAGGAAGAAAGGATGGAAGGGAGGAAGGATGGAGGGAGGGAGGGAGGAAAGAGATAAGGCGGTAGGAATGATAAAAGGGAGGAAGAAAGGGCGGAAGGAAAGGAAGGAAGAACGGAGGAAAGAAGGGAAGGACGGAGGAAGGAACGATGGAAGGGAGGAAGGAAGGAAGGAAGGAAGGAGAAAGGAAAAGAGGAAAGAAGGGAAGGGAGGAAGGAAAGAAGGAAGGAAGGAGAAAGGAAAAGAGGAAGGAAGGACAGAAGGGAAGGGGGAAGGAAAGAAGGAGGGAGGGAGGGAGGGAGGAAGGAAGGAAGGAAGGACAGAGGGAAGGAGAAAGGAAAAGAGGAAGGAAAGAAGGAGGGAAAGAGAAAGGAAAAGAGGAAAGAAGGAAGGGAGGAAAGAGAGAAGGAGGGAGGAAGGACAGATGGAAGGAAGGAAGGAAGGAAGGAATGAGTCCTGAGTGTTTGTCACATCGTTGTCTCTTTGTGTTCGTCGCTCTTCAGTCGAGTTTCAGTCGAGCTGGACAGAAGAGACCGTTACTCAACAGGTGTCCACAAGCAAAGGTAGCTTCACCTGTGTGTGTGTGTGTGTGTGTGTGTGTGTGTGTGTGTGTGTGTGTGTGTGTGTGTGTGAGCCGCTCGTAACCATGGCTCTCTCTTCCTGTTTGTGTTTTTTTCTCCCAACCTTTTTTTTTTCTTTTTCTTCTTCTTTGGTTTTCTTATAATCATTCTTCTTCTATAATTATAATTTTTATTTTCCAAACTAACCTCTCCTGGTTCTTTTTAGCTTCTGCATAACTCCTAAAACCTTTTTTTTTAAGCTTCGGTAATTATTGAAGGATTATTATAATTATCCTTCTTTGCACAGTTTGACTTTTAATTAAACTGGAAATAAAAAGTCTTTCTATTTGTTTCCACACATGTGATCTTTCTTTAACCCTCCTGTTGTCCTTGAGTCAAGGAAGAAGAAGGAAGGAAAGGAGGGAGGAAGGATGGAAGGGAGGAAGAAGGAAGGAGGGAGGGAGAGGAAGAAGGAAGGGAGGGAAGGATGCAAGGAAGGGAGGAAGGAGGGAAGGGAGGGAGGAAGGATGGAAGGGAGGAAGAAGGAAGGAAAGGAGGGAGGGAAAGAGGAAGGAGGGAAGGGAGAGAGGGATGAAGAAGGAAGGAAGGACGGACGAAAGAAGTAAGGAACGTAGGTAGGTAGGTAGGAGGGGAGGAAGAAGGGAGGAAGGAAGGATGGAAAGGAAAGAAGGGAAGGACAGACAAAAGAAGGAAGGAAGGTAGGTAGGTAGGTAGGTAGGAAGGAGGAAAGAAGGAAGGTAGGTAGGAGGGAGGAAAGAAGGAAGGAAGGAAGGTAGGTAGGAGGAAGGAAGGAAGGAAGGAAAGAAGGAACAGACCCGTGAGGACGACAGGAAGTTAAAGTTTGGGACTCTTCAGTAACTCAGACGTTCAGTTGATGATGATTCTGGATGTTTTCTTTTTGTTCTTCTTCCTGCAGCTGTCAGAGTTCCTGTTGAAGAGACCGTGGAGACCAAGAAAGTAGAAATGAGAGAAGCGATTCCTGTGAAAGGTACGACACACATGACCCCTGACCCCTGACCCCTGACCCCTGACCCCTGACCCTAACCCCAGCTCAGCTCACTGCTCTGCTCTTCTACCCGTCCATCCGTCTGTCTGCTACTAAACTCTTGCTTCTTCCTGTTTCACTCTTTTAGTTTCTTACTTGAGCTTCAGATAGACTTCTCTCTGTAGAGCAGGGGGGTCAAACATGAGGCCCGTGGGCCAGAACCGGCCCGCCAAGGGGTGCGATCCGGCCCACTTTCCTTTCTGTGTTCTTTTCCTTCCTTCCTTCCTTTCTTCCTTTTGTCCTTCCTTCCATCTGTCCTTCCTACTTTCCTTTTGTCCTTCCTTCCATCTGTCCTTCCTACTTTCCTTTTTTCCTTTCTTCCTTCCATCTGTCCTTCCTCCCTTTCTTCCTTCCTCCGTTTCTTCCATCTGTCCTTCCTTCCTTCTGTCCTTCCTGCCATCTGTCCTTCCTACCTTCTGTCCTTCCTGCCATCTGTCCTTCCTACCTTCTGTCCTTCCTGCCATCTGTCCTTCCTACGTTCCTGTTTTCCTTTCTTCGTTTGTTCGTTCCTCCGTTTCTTCCTTCTGTCCTTCCTTCCTTCTGTCTGTCCTTCCTACCTTTCGTCTCTCTTTCCTTTTGTCTCTCTTTCCTCCCTTCCCTTCTTATTTCCTTCCTTTCTTCCCTCCATCTTTTTAATGATCCGGCCCACATGAGATCAGATTGGTCTGTATGTGGCCCTTGAATGAAGATGAGTTTGACACCCCTGCTGTAGAGGCTTTTTCTTCTTCTATCAGTCTTATTATCTTAGCTTCTGCCCAGCTAGCTTCTCTGCTTCACATGCATTTACCCAGCATCAATCCTCCATGTGATGCTAATACAGTCAGTGTGTTTTAAGTCCCTGAAGCTGAGAAGAAGCCTGAAGAGAAGAAGCCTGCAGCAGCTGTGAAGGAGCCAGCAGCAGCCAAAGGTACTCAGCAACCCTCCCATGTTCCCTTTAATCCCTCTGATCACTCCATCTGTGTGTTTCCATGGTGTTTATCCTTTACAGTAGCTCTTGTGTTATTTAGTGTAATCGTGTTTTTGTGGTCGTTTGTTAAAATTGACTTGATTGCACCTTGAACCTTTCTGAAGTACCCGAAGCCAAAAAGCCGGTGGAGGAAAAGGTTCCTGTTGCTTTAGTGCCAGAGAAGAAGAAGGAGGAAGTTCCTGCTGCTAAAGGTAGAGATGTGTGATTTCTAACATCTCTTCATCTAACAAATCTATTTAACCCATTTAGGCCTAAAAAAGCCTGGAAAAGCTAAAATAACCCCCTAAAACCTGAACCTGAATGTTCGTCTTGGTAACGAGATGCGACCAGAGTCCATCTGTGTTGCATCTGCAGGTATAAGCGCCTTCAAGGGTTAGAGTAGTAATTATTCATCCTGCAGAATCATCTTCCTCTTCTTCATCGTCTAAAAACATTCATAAATCCCGCTCGATTGGTTTCCAAGGCTTTCCCAGCTTTAATGGTAGAATTACTCAACAGCGCCCCCCCATCTTTACTGGTAGAAATGTGGTACTGCATCCCGGCTTAAATGGGTTAACACATTCCTTCCTTCTGTCCTTTCATGGACTGCTGTGTGTGATATTAATATTGTAGGTTGAACTGTGCTGTTTCTGGGTTATAATGTGTTTTATCTAAAAGCACCAGAGGAGGTAAAGAAGCCTGCAGCTGCTCCGTCTCCGCCTGCTGAGAAACCCAAAGTGCCGACTAAAGGTACTGTTCTTTCTCTTCTTCCTGTTGGTTAACCTGAATCCTCAGTAGCACATCACTCATAACTTTACACCTCTTGATATCAGATTTAAATTCACACCTCTTGATATCAGATCATTCATAAATTCATACCTCTTGATATCAGATTATTCATAACTTCATACCTCTTGATATCCCATTATTTAAATTCATACCTCTTGATATCAGATTACTAAAATTCATACCCCTTGATATCCCATTATTCATAACTTTACACCTCTTCATATCTCATTATTTAACTTCACACCTCTTGATATCAGATTTAAATTCACACCTCTTGATATCAGATTATTCATAAATTCATACCTCTTGATATCCCATTATTTTAAATCCTCTGTTTGTGTGTTTTCTATATAACCCCGTCACCACGTCCACTCTTCATCAGCGTGTTTGTCTCACTCTCATTGAGTCGTCTTAATCTTCTTCTACTCTTCATAACTCTTAGCTGCTACCAACAACTTTACGCTAACGTTAGCTAATGTTTGTGTTGCCTACTTGAAGATGAGTCCAAGCCTCAGGTTCCAGCAGAGCCCAAAAAAGTGGCGCCTGCAGCTAAGCCTGAGCCTGAACCCAAGCCTAAACCCAAAGCAGAACCTGAACCCAAGCCTAAACCTGCACCGGCTCCCAAAGCTGAACCCAAGCATGAGCCGGCGCCCGAAGTGAAGCCAGCAGCGCTAAAGAAGCCGGTGTCACCTCCATCTAAAGGTACTTCCTGTCTGGTTTGAATGTACTTCCTGTCTGGTTTGAATGTACTTCCTGTCTGGTTTGAACGTACTTCCTGTCTGGTTTGAATGTACTTCCTGTCTGGTTTGAACTTACTTCCTGTCTGTTTTGAATGTACTTCCTGTCTGATTGTGTGTTTGTTCAGCTTCAAACATGGAAGCAAATCTTTGAGTGTCTGTTTGTCCTGAAAGTCTCTAAACACTGAATGTTGCTTTAAGTCCCTGAAGCCAAAACCAAGCCGGAACCAGAACCAGAAAAAGTCCGTAAACCTGAACCTGCAGTGAAAAAAGCTGAAGCTGAAGTGAAAGCACCAGAACCTGCAAAGGCCAAACCAGAACCTGCAAAAGCCAAACCAGAACCAGAACCTGCAAAGGCCAAACCAGAACCTTCAAAGGCCAAACCAGAACCTGCGAAGGCCAAACCAGAACCAGAACCTGCAAAGGCCAAACCAGAACCTGCGAAGGCCAAACCAGAACCAGAACCTGCAAAGGCCAAACCAGAACCAGAACCAGCCGCTGCACCAAAGGAGCCTCAGAAGAAGAAAGGTATATCTCTGTTTGAGACGCAGCTTCTGGAGTTGTTCTTAATCTTCTCTTAACTCCAGCTTGAATGTGTCTGCAGTGACTTCCTGTCTAATCCATCTTTGATCTTTTCTGTGTTTGATTTAAACTCCTTAAATCTTTAATCCGACCTGCTGCTTCAGTTTTAATAGTTTTTATTCCCTCTGTTTGTCTGTTTGTTGTGTTTTAGTCCAGTTTGTCTCATTTATCGTCTCTTTGCTTTGAGCCATAAAACAAAGCAGCTTCACTTCCTTTACTTCCTTCTCTTCTTCTTCTTCTTCTTCTTCTTCTTCTTGAGTCTTTTTTAACTTTTGGATTCATAACCCATAATTATAAGTATAGTTAATTTATTCTCCTGCTGGCGTCGTTTGTGTTTAAAGTGCCAGAAGCACCAAAAGCAGCAGCAGCAGCAGCAGTCCCAGTAAAGGTTCAGAGAGACGAGGAAGCTCCGCAGAAGAAGCCTGTGAGAGCTGAAGGTATTTAAACTTCATCCAAAGCTCCTCACACTCCTCAGTCCTCACACTCCTCAGTCCTCACACTCCTCAGTCCTCACACTCATCTTTAACTCTTCTGGGTTTGGTTAAGTGTTTGTCTAACGTCTAATCTCTTGCTCCAGTATGTTCAGAGTCTCTGTGTCACTTTAAACTTGACTTCTTCTTGTTGAGCGCTCGATTAGAGTGTTGGGTTTTGGGTTTTGGGGTTTTTGGGGTTTTTTTCTTCATCTTGACTTCATTGTAAATCTTCTTAATGTTTGTGAATGATGCTCTTTAAAGTTCCCGAGCCTCCAAAACCCAAGAAACCAGAACCTGCTACTGCTGCTGTTGTTGTTCCTCCCAAAGAAGAGCCGGCCAGGAAAGAGAAAGGTACTCTCATGTTTCTGGAACATCTTCTGTTTGTGTGTTTTCATGTTGGTCTGTTCATGTTTTAAACAGACAGGGTTACATTATTAAAATCATCTTCATACATTTAGATTATGTTTTATACTTTCCTCCCAAATTAGGACTAATAATCCAAATTTGTGAGAGTGAGCTGAACTTGCTGACTCATTTCTACCAACTTCTGCTTTCTAAGTTTGATCATTATCATATAACCTGTGACAAAGTTAACGTGTATATATTAAGTTCACGTATGAAATATAATAAATCCTAAATCCAGAAGGTTTAGAGATAGATTTCTGAGCTAGTTGCCAGATTTCAATGATTTGCTCTTTCCATCAATCTATGGTCTGCAGAAGGGATTTGGGTTAGTCTGCTTTCTGTAGACCCATCATCTCTATCAGGTGGATTATTTAAAGGTTTCCAGATATCATTCCTGCTCCTCAGTGAATGAGCAGTTTATATTTTGATATCATCTTTTTAAAATGGACCTTAATGTAGTTTTCAGCTCCACGACTGATAAAGCTCTGAGAGTAATAATGACATCATCCCTGTTCTGTTTAAACCCAGCAGCACCTTGTTCTGGTCTCTATAGTCATGTCTTGTGAATGTTCTTGTGTCAAACCCTCTTAAAGCTTTGAAGCCCAAAGTTGTACCTGAAGAGGTGCGTGAACCTGAACCTGAACCTGAACCTGAACCTGAACCTGAACCTGAACCTGAACCTGAATCTGAATCTGAACCTGAGACAGAACCTCAGGAGGAGTTTGATGAGGAGCTTGAGTCAGAGCCTGAACCTGAGCCTGAGCCTGAATCTGAACCTGAGCCTGAACCTGAACCTGAACCTGAACCTGAACCAGTACCTGAGAGAAGACCTGCAGTTAAAGCTGAAGTGAAGGAAAAGGTTTCTGAGAAGGTTCCAACACCTGAGAGGAAAGTGGAGGAAATGTCAAAGATGGTTCCTGAAAAGGTTCCAGAAAAGGTTAAAGTTAAACTCCCAGAGAAAAAAGTAATAGAGAAAGCTCCTCCTGAGAAGAAGCCTGTAAAAGTTCCTCAGAAAGAAGAGAAGATCCCTGAGAAGATCCCTGAGAAGATCCCTGAGAAGATCCCTGAGAGGATTCCTGAGAAGATCCCTGAGAGGAAGCCTGAGAGGAAGCCAGTAGAGGAAGTCAAACCCAAACTGGAGTCTAAGAAACGAACAGAAACAAAGATTGAAGTTAAACAAGAGATTCTTCCTAAAGGTACAGCTGAGGTCGAGCTCAGTGCTTCTTCTTCTTCTCTTCTTCTTCTTCTTCTCTTCTTCATGCATGCGAACCGTTGGCATGGCAACAGTCACAGAGTTACAGAGTTCAGTTTCCTGTTTTACTGCAAAAGAACAATTACAGACACATTTATCAGATGATGCAGTGAAGGCTTTGAACCAGTGAGACCCTCCTTGAGTTAAGGGAGGAAGGAAGGGAGGAAGAGGGGAGGAAGAGGGAAGGAAGGGAGGAAGAGGGGAGGAAAGAAGGGAGGAGGGGGGAGAAAGGGAGAAAGGAAAAGAGGAAGGGAGAAAGGAAGGAAAGAAGGACAGAGGAAAGAAGGAAGGGAGGAAGGTAGGGTGAGGAAAGAAAGAGAGAAAGGGAGGGAGGAATGACAGATGGAAGGGAGGAAGGAAGGAAGAGAGAAGGAGGGAGGGAGGAAGGACAGATGGAAGGAAAGTGAGAGGAATGAAAGAAAGAGAAGGAGGGAGGGAGGGAGGAAGGACAGACGCGAGGAAGGAAAGAGAGAGGAAGGAAAGAGAGAGAAGGAGGGAGGAAGGACAGACGCGAGGAAGGAAAGAGAGAGGAAGGAAAGAAAGAGAGAAGGAGGGAGGAAGGACAGAAGCGAGGAAGGAAGGAAGGGAGGAAAGAAGGAAGGAAGGAAAGAGAGGAAGGACAGAAGCGAGGAAGGAAAGAAAGAGAGAAGGAGGGAGGGAGGAAGGACAGATGGAAGGAAGGAAGGGAGGAAAGAAGGAAGGAAGGAAGGAACAGTCAAAGCAGTAAAACCAGGAAATGAACTGTTGCCTCGTCTTGAACGGATCTTGTCACATTTCACATCCGTCTTTGAGGTCTAAGGATGTTCTCTGTTCTGTGTTACTTCCTGTTTCCTGTTTCCTGTTTCCTGGTTATTATTTGTCTATGTTTGTGTTTATTAACTCTGTAAATTCTTCTTCTTCTTTTTAAAAACCATCCTCTTCTTCACAACACATGGGTTCAAACTCTTTCTTTTAAAAGAAACAGAAACTAAGAAGATTGAGAAGACTCCAGAGAAAAGGGTCTCTCCTCCAGAACCAGGTACCATCTGAACTCATGGTGGAGTACTTCTCTGCATCTTAACTCTTGATGATAAAACACATCAGGTGGATTATCAGGTTTAATCAGTAGCTCTTTAATCCTCGTGTGTGTCTCTTTCTAACACTGATGCTTGTCTTTGTGTTTTATCGTCACCTCTTGGCGCCGACACATGACGCCTCTTCTTCTTCTACTTCTTCTTCTTCTTCTTCAACGACTCTTAAAAACCTCCAGACTTTACAACTCTTATCAAGATTGAGCAAATTAAAGAAGCTCAGAAGACACAGGAAGTTTATTACGTGACAGAAGAAGAAGAAGAAGACGAGGACCAAGAAGAAGAAGAAGAAGAAGAAGCTCCTGTGGAAGAGACGATCGTAGAAACAGAAAAGCCGAGACAAAGAGATAAAAAGTCAGAACTGAGAGGTGAAATATCTGTTACTGACACTTCAAAGAAGAAGGAGACCAGAGTGATTAAACACAGAGTCGTCCCAAAAACTAAAGAAACTACAGTTGTCCTTCAGGAAACTCACTCTGAGGAAGTTAGGGAGGAAAAACCTACCAATGAAAAAACTGAAAAGGAGTTTTTTGCTGTCAGGACAGTTGAGAGAAAAGAAAGCACATCAATGATTCATCAGGAAGTTACTGAGCTTAAAGAACAGGAAGTAGTAAAAACTCAAGAAACATCCTCAATCAGAGAAGTAGAGTTAGTTAAATATGCAGATCAGATTAAACCTTCTCCTCTTGTTATTACCACAGAAGCAAGAAAACACACTCAAGAGCTTGAAACTGAAACTGAAGGAAAGATTTTGACAGAGGAGTCGTTCAGTTATGATGAGGAGATATCAGCTGTTCCCGATGAGAAATACAGCCAAGCAGAGGAAGTTATAGTCGAGCTGAGGGAAGTTACAGTTACAGACAAACCTACTAAAGTTACTCCACCAGCAGTCATTAAACCAGCAGTCAAAAAAGAAAAAGTGTCTGCAAAGAAACCAGAGAAGAAGAAAGTTAAATCTGAGGAGATAACTGAAATAAAATCTAAACAGGAAGTAGAAATTATCACCAAAGTTAAAGCTGATGAGATAACTGTAAAGAAATCTAAACAGGAAGTAGAAATAACCGCCAAAGTTAAAGCTGATGAGATAACTGAGAAATCTAAACAGGAAGTAGAAATTATCCCCAAAGTTAAATCTGATGAGATAACTGAAAAGAAATCTAAACAGGAAGTAGAAATTATCCCCAAAGTTAAAGCTGAGGAGATACCTGAAAAGAAATCTAAACAGGAAGTAGAAATTATTTCCAAAGTTAAAGCTGATGAGATAACTGTAAAGACATCAAAACAGGAAGTAGAAATTATTTCCAAAGTTAAAGCTGATGAGATAACTGAAAAGAAATCTAAACAGGAAGTAGAAATTATCCCCAAAGTTAAAGTTGATGAGATAACTGAGAAATCTAAACAGGAAGTAGAAATTACTCCCAAAGTTAAATCTGATGAGATAACTGTAAAGAAATCTAAACAGGAAGTAGAAATTATCCCCAAAGTTAAAGCTGATGAGATAACTGAAAAGAAATCTAAACAGGAAGTAGAAATTATCCCCAAAGTTAAAGCTGATGAGATAACTGAAAAGAAATCTAAACAGGAAGTAGAAATTATCCCCAAAGTTAAACCTGAAGTCAAACCAAAAGTGTCAGTAACAGATATTGAGCTTCCGAAGCCAAAAGTGACCGAACAGGAAGCCGAGTCTGCAAAATATGAAGCAGAACAGGAAGTTCCTCTTCAGAGAGGCGAGACTGGAGTCATAGAAGAACAAGAAACAAGTCTTTTAGTCGAAGAGATGGTTCAGATAAAACCTTCAAAACCTTCAAAACCTTCTAAACCTTCAGTACCGGAGGAGAAGGAAAGGACTTCCCTGAAAGCAGCTTCTAGAGGTAACAAGAGACAATCTAACATCATCATCATCACCATCATCATCATCATCATTTTAATCTTAGACTCTTTCATATGATCCATCTTTGGCTGCAGTCTTTTTTCTTTTTGGGAAACATTTCAGTCTTATTCTACGAGTCTCATCTAATCTCTAAATATTTCTCTCCTTCATTCTCATCACGTCAGTTTGTTCCTCTATATGTTTTTTAAAGGGCTCTTTTTTTTAATCCCTTTGTGGTTTAAAGGCTTTTCTTTCTAATACTTCTTTCCTTCTTTTAAACATTTATCTTGCATTTAACTGAAACTTGATTATTCTTTAAAGAAACAGAAGCAAAGCCTGAGAAGATTCCTGCTGCTCCACTTCCTGGAAAAACCCCTGAGAGAGGTACAACTGCAGCTCATTATGATAAACTCACCTCAGGTTGATAATCAGCTCCTGTTCCTTATTACTTCTGTGTGTGTTTAACTCCAGATGTTTGTCTCTGTGTTGTGTTTTCTCCTAATCTCTTGGCACCGCTGAATGGTGCTTTCTCTTCACAACTCTTAAAATCGACAATCTACAAGCAGCTGAGAAGAGATTAGAAACTCAGAGCATACTGACAGATGATTTAGTGTCAGAGGAAGCGTCCACTGCAGAGACGGGTATGATGGAAAGAGAAGAAATCACTGGCAAATATTTAAAATCTTTAAGTATGACGGAAGAACCTGATGAAGAACCTAAAATAAGTGGTGATAAATCTGTCACTGATGGTTCAATGATGCTGGGCGTTAAAACCAAAGACATGATAGAAACTGAAAAAGGTTTGATACCAACTGAACAAACATCTCAAGTTAAAGAGTTTCCAACATCAAGTGTAAAAATGAAAGACATTAAAAAAGCTGCTAGAGACCAAGAGGAAGTTTCTAGAAAAGACATAACTAAAGCTGAGAGTCCAAAAGATTCAGTCAAAGATGTTTCTGATCAAAAGCAGAAGCTGACCTGTAACACAGACTCAGATAAACCTGAATCAGCAGATAGAAAACCTGAGTTAGACAGTAAAGACAGTAAAGATAATCTCCAGAGGAAACTAAAACACACTGAGCAGGAAGAGCAACCTGAACCTGAACATACTGTAATCACCTCAGATACACAACAACTTGATTCTTCAGAGCCTGTTAAACCAATAAAAGAGGCTTCATATGAACTTAGACAAGCTGAATCTGTTACTGAGGACATCCATAAAACAGCAGCAGTTACAGCCAAACAGAAAACATTAGCTGAAAAACCAGTCAGACCAGACCAGTCACTATCTGAGGAAAGCAAAGTTGTGACACAAAATATTCAACCTGGAGTTCCTGAAAATGTTCCAACGATAGAAAAGAAAGTTGATTCTTCTAAAACGAAACCTGCACGAGAACCAAAAGACTCAAAGCTAGACATCACACATGACGAAGTAGAGAGGGAAGACTTTCCTGAAAACATCAGTAGAACCAAGGAACCTTTCAGAGAGAACGAAGGACTAAATGATGAATTAAAACAACCAAAGGAAAAACAGTCAGTGATACAAGAAGAGCAGATTATAGAAAAAACAAGAGACTTTGATGGTTTTCACTCAGATGCAGTCATCAAAGAAAAAGAGATAAAACAATCAGAACAGGCCTCAGATATACCTGTGATGAAGGAAACACCTGAGAAACTGCCAAAGTCAACCAGGAAGCTTCAGTCTGAATCAATCCTGTCTCATGTCGTTACACTCAAAGACAAACTAGTCAAAGTCGGTCCTCTAGAGGGAACAACAGAGATGAAACCCAGCAGAGATACTTCAGGTATTACTGCACTGAAAGACAAACAAACAGAGTCTGATCAGGATGAGTCAGCATCAAAGGATTTACTATCACAAAAAGAGAAAAGTAAAGCAGCTGCAGCAGAAAAGATCCCATCAAAGGTCGTCACAGATCAGGATGAAAATGAAAAAGTTATTCCCACTAAAGATGAGACACGTGAAAAAGAATTTATCACAGAGCAAGCAGCAGAGAACAAATCGGTATCTCCACAAGATCCACAACAGAAATGTACCAAACCTCAGCAGATTGTAGAGGAACAAAACCAAGAAAGGGTCAGTGCTGCTAAAGATAGAAGTATTAAAGTCAGACCGGTTAAAAAGAGGAAATCAACACAAGAACAAAAGGAAGCAAAGGTCTCAGTTACACCCAAAGAGTTGGGAGCAAAAGTAGCTTCTCCTGAAAAATGTGCACAAATAAAAGAAAGTGACTTAGGTGTAGAGAGTATTTCTTCAGAGGAATCAGTGTCTCTCAACGAGGGACTAGAAGAGCTAGCCAAAACTAAACAGTCTGCAGACAAAGAAATCCCCAAAGTTGAGGATAAAACTGAAAAAGTTATTCCCACTAAAGATGAGACACGTGACAAAGAATTTATCACAGAGCAAGCAGCAGACAACAAATCAGTATCTCCACAAGATCCACAACAGAAATGTACCAAACCTCAGCAGATCGTAGAGGAACAAACCCAAGAAAGGGTCAGTACTGCTAAAGATAGAAGTATTAAAGTCAGACCAGTTAAAAAGACGAAATCAACACAAGAACAAAAGGAACCAAAGGTCCCAGTCACACCCATGATGAAGGACACTTCTAAAGAAAGTGACTTAGGTGCAGAGAGTATTTCTTCAGAGGAGTCAGTGTCTCTAGAAACTAAACAGTTTGCAGACAAAGAAATCCCCTCAGAATTTGTCAAAGTTGAGGATAAAACTGAAAAACCTGACCCTTCCACTAAAGATGAGACAGAGTCAGCCAAATCTAAACAGATGACAGCTGAAGAAGTCCAGGCCAGGACTGTTTCAGTTTCAGATGAGTACCGTACTGTTATTCCTATTGAGTCAACAGAACAGGAACAACTCAGAGGAAAGACTTTATTATTGCCTCTGATGGAAGAAGCAGCGAGAGAACCTGCGATAATGAAAGATGAAGATGTTCCACAACTGGCTGTTTTATCTGACGCCAAAGACAAAACTCCCAGAGACGAGAAAGGGGTTGCAGTCGGACAAATCAGGTCAAACTCAGGCCCAGATAAGGTTACTCCCATTGAAAAGAAAACAGTAAAAAGACAGGAAACTATTGATCAGACAGCTTCAGAGGTAACTGAGCCGAATGTAACCGAAACTGAAAGAACTGTCAGAGTCGAAATAACAGGAAAGGAAGGCGTTGTTGATTTGACAAAGATTCCTCAGGAGAAGGTCAGCAAGTCAGAAGAAGACAAACTTGCTCAGTTTGAAGGGAAGGAACAAAGTGAGACAAAGGTATCAGTTAGACCTGAGATAGAAGTTACAGCAGAGAAGACAGACAAACCCCAGAAATCAGTCAAAACTCCCAAAAAAACAGTTCAATCAGTTAAAGACAAAACTATAAAGAGAACAAGGAAGGAACAAACTATAATAGATGATTCAGTTACACCATCTGAAGACATCCAGTCCCAGACAGTCACAGTTAAAGATCAGTATGATTGTGTTACTCCATCTGAGGTGACAGAAACAAAACACCAAAGAGATGAAAGACAGAAAGAAAAAACGCTGGTAGGAAAAGATGTAGATGTTCAATCAGATTCTTCCACACAAGTAGGAGGGAAGGAAAGGAAGGAAACAATCAAAACAGGAGAAAGGCAGAAGTCTGACAAAACATCAGGAGTTCTAGTTGAGGACAAAGAGCAGAGGTTGGGCAAAGGTACAAAGGCTACTGCAGAAGAAATCCAATCCAAGACAGTCACAGTTAAAGATCAGTATGGTGTTACTCCATCTGAGGTGACAGAAACAAAACACCAAAGAGATGAAAGAGAGTTTTCTGTGGAACCTTTAATGGAGATAACCTCAGAAAAAACACTGGTAGTAAAAGATGTAGATGTTCAATCAGATTCTTCCACACAAGTAGGAGGAAAGGAAAGGAAGGAAATAATCAAAACAGGAGAAAGGCAGAAGTCTGACAAAACATCAGGAGTTCTAGTTGAGGACAGACATTTAAAAGAATCTCTAAAAGACAAAGAGCAGAGGTTGGGCAAAGGTACAAAGGCTACTGCCGAAGAAATCCAATCCAGGACAGTCTCAGTTAAAGATGAATACGGTAGCGTTGTGCCGTTTAAAGCAACAGAAACAAAACGGGATCAAGTTGACGGAACATTTTCAGCTAAATTTGCACCTGTGATGGAGGTTGCATCTGAAAAATATCAACAAGTTAAACATGCAGATGTTAAATTTGACTCCCTCCAAAGAGTTGTTATACCTGACAAGCTGATAAAAGACATTTCATCAAGGAGAGAGGATGTTTATGAAACTGCTGAAGTTTCACAAAGTCCAGACTCTGCTGAGGAGAGAATGAAAACTGAAGCCAAGAAACAAGAGATTGTAGAAAAGTTTGAAACTGACACGAGACAGAAACAACAAAAGGCAGACGTGACAGTTGTTGCTAAGCTAAAAACTCAAGAAACAGACTTAGGGTTAGGGTTAGGGACAGACCATGGACCGGTTAAAAGCATTCAGTCCAGAACAGACTCAGTTAAAGATGCTGTTTATAATGTTACTACTGCAGAATTAAAGCAAGAGCAAATAGAAAGTAAGTCTTCAAGGACTCCTGTAATGGATGTTCCACATGAAAAATCATTATTATTGGAAGAAGGAGACACTATATTAAATACTCCACAAAGATTTATTACACATGATGAGCTAGTGAGAGGCACTTCTGAGTCAGAGAACGTCTCTTTGAGGAAAGGTTACAGTCAGAAGTTCGATCAAACTGAAGAGAAAGTTCAAGAAAACAAGTCAAAGGTTGAAATACTTGGTGACAAAACCACCAAAGTGGCTCCATTTGAAAGACTTGATACCAGAGCAGACTTAGCAGATAGAGAAGTACGACCAGGCCTAGACACCTGTAGAGGAGTTGTTGGAGATACAAAACAGACTTTACATGAAACCAATAAATCTGATTTTATAGCAGAAGAGATTAAATCAAAGACAGTCCCAGTTAAAGATCAGTATGGTGTTACTCCATCTGAGGTGACAGAAACAAAACACCAAAGAGATGAAAGACAGTTTTCTGTGGAACCTTTAATGGAGATAACCTCAGAAAAAACGCTGGTAGTAAAAGATGTTCAATCAGATTCTTCCACACAAGAGGGAGGGAAGGAAAGGAAGGAAACAATCAAAACAGGAGAAAGGCAGAAGTCTGACAGAACATCAGGAGTTCTAGTTGAGGACAAAGAGAAGGGGTTGGGCAAAGGTACAAAGGCTACTGCAGAAGAAATTAAATTCAAGACAGTCACAGTTAAAGATCAGTATGCTGTTACTCCATCTGAAGTGACAGAAACAAAACACCAAAGAGATGAAAGACAGTTTTCTGTGGAACCTTTAATGGAGATAACCTCAGAAAAAATGCTGGTAGTAAAAGATGTAGGTGTTCAATCAGATTCTTCCACACAAGAGGGAGGAAAGGAAAGGAAGGAAACAATCAAACCAGGAGAAAGGCAGAAGTCTGACAAAACATCAGGAGTTCTAGTTGAGGACAGCCATTTAAAAGAATCTCTAAAAGACAAAGAGCAGGAGTTGGGCAAAGGTACAAAGGCTACTGCCGAAGAAATCCAATCCAGGACAGTCACAGTTAAAGATGAATACGGTAGCGTTGTGCCGTTTAAAGCAACAGAAACAAAACCAGATCAAGTTGACGGAACATTTTCAGCTAAATTTGCACCTGTGATGGAGGTTGCATCTGTAAAATATCAACAAGTTAAACATGCAGACGTTAAATTTGACTCCCTCCAAAGAGTTGTTATACCTGACAAAACCACCAAAGTGGCTCCATTTGAAAGAATTGATACCAGAGCAGACTTAGCAGATAGAGAAGTACGACCAGACCTGGACACCTGTAGTGGAGTTGTTGGAGATACAAAACAGACTTTACATGAAACCAATAAATCAGATTTCATAGCAGAAGAGATCCAATCCAAGACAGTTACGGTTAAAGACAAAACAGCTAAAGTTAGTCCGATCGAAGGAAGAAGAACCAAGCAGAAAAACACTGAAAGCAGAGCTGCAGTAACATCTATGAATGAGGGGACAGTAGCAGAAATGCTGATAGGAGATAATGAGAAAGAGGAAAATAGGACATTATCTGTTATTAAAGATGAGGAGGCAAGTCCCAAAACAGCCATTGTTACCCCTATAGAGGGAATTAAAGTTGAAAGACAGTCCACGGTTATGACACCAAAAAGCTCATTAATTCACCAAGAAGCTTTAGGAAGACAACAGAAACTCGTTCAAGCTGAGGAAATGAAGACAGAAACAATAACAGGCAAAGATAAAATCATCAAAGAGATTTATGAGAAAGGAAACGCAGAACTAAAAGACATTATACCAGAACGTATTAAAGGAGGGGCGTTAGTTACACCCCAACACATAAGTGAGGGTATGCATCCATCACAAGAAAAATACAAACCTGAAACAACAGAGTCTGAGATTGATATGGAGCCCAGAGTCATAGAACCGTCAGTAACAGATAAAACCAAGACAGATATGAAGCCCGACTACAAAACAGAAGTGTGTCCAGAATACGGAGAAGTTTCCACTAAGCAAACGGAAGCAGAAGTCGAACATCTGGAAGCAGACTTCAGATCTATCCCTCCCCAGGAAGTTCAAACCTTAAGCACAAAGGAGGGAAAAGCTCAGTCTCTCACAGAAAAGAAGGTTTTTTCTTTGGAGCCAGTAAAGAAGGAAATTATCTGCCTCCAAGAATCTTCCAGAGGTATAAAAAGGGAAAAGCGTTATGTGTCACTAAGCACGTGTTTTTGATCTGAGCACCAAACATTGTCGTGCACCTCTTTGTTTTCATTCATTCAAGGATTTCAGTGTCAAACTTCATCATTTCAAGAGGATCTCATGTCACATCACCCATCGTGTTTGGGCACAACATATATTCTTGCTTCTTGTGAAGAACCGTCATGCTATCAACTGAGACAGTCTGTCATCATCACATCTCTCTTTTTTACCTGCCACAGATTTTGAGTTCTTCTAATCTTTGTTCATTGTTTCACTCTTCCTGTTTTTATTGATATTGTTTTGCACAGATGAGGTGAGGAATGTGAACAGCCTTACCTCTTCCTATTCTGTCTGTTTTTATCACAGATTGTTTTGTGTTCTGTGTTTTATGTCCTTGCATGGCTCAGTGCTCACCGTATCAGTCTTAGTGAGTCCTAATTGTCTTATAATTTCATTTCCAAGTTCCTGTAAAGGAGAAGGAATCACCCCCACAAGTCAAAGAAGAACTAGTAAAGCCAGCTGCTCCTGAAGCAGGTTTGTATTTCTGTTTTTACGTCTGTGTGTTTCTGTGCAAGCTTAATTCTTAAGGCATTCGTAAAAGAGTGTCACTCTTAAGTAGATATGAATCTTTGAGACTGAGAGTGTCTGCAGAGCTTTCAGTTGAATTCCCTGTTTGCCTTGTACTTGAAGTGAGCAAACCACAGGCTGCTGTAAAAGTTCAAGAAGCTGTCAAAAAGCCTAAAGTCACTGACAAAACAGAGAAGTTGGAGAAGAAAGTGACTCCTAAAGAAGAAACCAAGCCAGGTATCCAGACAAGATTCCTTAAAGAATTGATACCAACACTGTGTGTCTCGTAGTGATGCTTTGCAATACTTCAACTTCCTATTCTTTTATAATTGAAGTGACCAAGTATCAACATGTCGAGAAGACTGAAGAAACAACAAAGATGGTTGTGGAAGAAGAAAAATCAATTGTAGTAGAGAAGATAGTTCCTGAGACACTCCGAGGTATTTGAAGAACTGAGAGAGAAACAAACTCTTTGTTTCGGGTTTCAGTCCTTTTCATCTTTCACCCTCATCTTGTTTAATCACTGTAGTTTGATCGGGTTGGTAAGACATTCAGTAGCAGTATAGTCTCTAACTATAGTCTTACAATGTTTTCCTTTTCACGTTGTCTCCCTGTTCTTCAGTGTTAATTCACTTTACCTTGAATCCAGCATGAGCATGCCCCTTATATCACCTCTTATATTCCTTGTAATCCAGCTAAATCAAGTGATACTGGAGTACTTTGCTTTGTGTCGTCCACATTCTGTTTCTGAATGTGTTCGATGACAAATTCTTACAGTTCTTAAGAGTTTCTAAACAATGAAAATGCTCTTCATGACAGATTAGATGGCCTGATTAACAAGTTTTTGAACTATACTTTTGTATTAGATGAAACCAAGGGACCTGTCCAAGCACCAGGAGGAGCCAAGAAAGGTAGGACCAACAATTACCTTTCATTTCACTCAAGTCCAAACATTGTGATGTCATCAATAAATATTTGCCCCCTCATTCTGTTACAGCACCAAATAGCATTCCCATATATAAAACCTTCAAAACATCTATTTGAATTTCTTATACACTTTTAGGAGTTTAACATTAATTAGTTCTAAAATACATATTGAAGCAAACACTGTTGTCTTCTTTTGTGTGAGTCTTCCTGTTTGTCTGCTTTGTTTCTGTTACTGTTGTCATGTAATCTTAAGTTGTTTTAGAATTAGCTTTTTTATTTTCTTTCCATTTGTACTTTATATTTTTGTAATGTCAGATAATTGTCAGTAAGTAATGTTAAACCTTTGCTGCCTCAGAAATGATGGTTCTGCACAAAAAGGGTAAAATTCAGTTGGAAGAGGCTGGGACATTTGAGATTCCCACCTTGAAGAAAACAACTACAGTCATGAGGGAATTTGAAGAGGAGCATGAGATGATCAAACTGAAGAAGATTCCATCGGTTCCACTTAAAGAGTCTGAAGAAGAAGAAAAACCTCAGAAGGTCACCAAGACCACAGTGTGTGAGGTTGAGCACATGGTTTACAAAGAAGAAGTTGTCGAGATGTCAGTTGCCACCAGGAGAACCGTAGAGGAGAGGAAACCTAGAGAGAAAGCAGATGTGGTGAAAAAGCCAGAAATCACAAAGCCCAAAGACAAGGAACAGAAAGAAGCTCCTAAAGATGTTTGGACCCGGCAGAAAGTCGTCCCACAGGATGAGAAACCAGAAGATAAGATTTCTCTGAAGAAAACTCCCAAAGCCTTAAAGGAGGAGGAACCAGCTCCACCTAGTGCAGCTTTGAAGAAGGTGAAAAAATTGCCTTCAGATGAAGTAGAAGCAGAAGTAGTTAAGCTAAAACCATTTGAGAAGCCTGTTAAGCCATCTGACGAGCCAGATAAAGCTGAGAAGGATCGGCCAGAGAGGGACGCTGTACCTTTCCAGAAGGGAGAGAGGATCCCGAGAGAGGTGGAAACCAAGAAAACTCCAACGAAACTGGACACAGCTCCTGCAGAGGAAAAGGAGCCACCAGCCAAGGTGCTGAAACCAATAGATAAAAAGAAAACTCCAGAGAAAGAGCCTGATGAGGTTAAAGCACCAACCAAGGTGAAGAAAATCCCAACACAAGAACAAGAGATTGAAAGTGTGAAGCTGAAGCCCTTCACCAGGCCTTCCAAAGAGGCTGCAGAGCCTGAGAAGAAACCACAAGAGGACAAAGAAAGGAAGCCAACAGACGAACTGCGCCATCGCCGCACAAGTCCAGCTGAAAAACTGAAAGAACCAGAGAGGGAAGCAAGACCTAAGAAACCTGAGGTACCTGAAGCTCCGGAGAAGAAGCCAGATAAGGTAAAGGAGGCTGAAGCGGTTCCTGCAGAGGAGACCGTGTCTCGTGTTCCAGCTGCTGTTGAGAAACCTGAGAAGGTTCCTGAGGAGCCTAAACATCTGCAGCTGAAGAAAGGAGTCATACCAAAGGCTAAAGAAGAAAAGGAAGAAGTGTCTTTGAAGCCTGTGGAGCAGCTGAAGAAGATTGAGCTGAAAAAGACACCATCTCCTAAGATTGAGAAGCTTAAAGAAGCGGAGAAGGTCCCAGTTGAGAGGAAGTCCAGTATCGATAAACTGAAAAAGATTCCTAAAATTGTTTCACCAAAAGAGTCTATTGAAGCTGTCACTCTCAAAAAGGTCCCAAAGAAGCCTTCACCAGCGGAGGAGAAAGTTACAGAACCAGCAAAGCCTGATAAAGGAAAGGTTCCCCTAGTGAAAAAAGTTTCTCCTGGTGCAGTGCGGCCAAAGGAAGAAGTGCCAAAAGAGGAGTTTGTGCCTGAGGAAGAGGAGGAAGCGGGCTTGGAGCTGGTTCCCAGCGAGAGTTATGGCTCTGAAGACTGGGAAGGTGAAGCAGAGGAAGGTGCTCTGGAGGTTCCAGGTGTGGCCCGGAGAGGTGAGATGGTGGCGGCTCCAACATGTTGGGTGATGACTGGAAAAAACCCTCCCTTCATTCCTTGAATAATCTCTACCCATTCCCACTATCATGCCTCCATTTAAAGTGTTTTTACCTCATCGTATCTTAAATGTGACGCAATTGACACCATCTTATACTTATGTTAATTACCACTCTCATCTTGTCATATTCATTGCTTTATGTCATCTGTGTTATATCATTTCATTCTTGTGAGTCCCCATTTGTGCCATCTTTACATTTCTGTTTGTTATGTTTGTTTGTTTGTTTGTCTTCATGGTGTAACCTCAATATGTCTTCATCAATTCATGTAATGTCTTAATTATACATTATTCATCCATTTGTGTTGTCTATGTTATTTATCACCAATGCATTTCATTCATATATTTACCATCATCATTACTTCATGTTTCCCTATGCATTGAAGTTGACATCACATTCCCCTACCACTGTTTATGAATACATTAGCATATGATTATGTTGTGTGCAGCACATTCATTTCTATTGTCTTTAAACAGAGGGTCAACCATCAGAAGAAGCAGCAGGAAGAGGTAGAGGTAGAGGGCTGAAACGTAAGTCATCTTAATAAATCAATTGAATTCTCAGCAGAGATGGTGCCACAGCATCTATCTTGAAATTCAAATGTTAATTGATTGTCTTCCTTTCTTATTCCAGCCAAGCAGACCCCATCCCCTGGAGAAGGCAGGGGCCGCGGTCTGAAACCTGGTGGCAGAGGTCCAACACCACCAGAAGACCCATTCGGAGGGTTCAAACTCAAAGCTGTCCCTCTGAAGTTCACCAAGAAGCTTCAGGACATCGTGTTGAAGGAGGCTGAGTCTATCGGCTCTGCTGCTGTGTTTGAATGTGAGGTCTCGCCTTCCACTGCTATCACCACATGGATGATAGATGACAGCAACCTGCGTGAGAGCCCCAAACACAAATTCACCTCTGATGGGAAAGATCGCAAGTTGAGCATTATTGATGTCCAGCTGTCTGACAGGGGGGAATATACTTGTGTGGCCAAGAATGCTGGCAAGGAAATATCATGCAAAGCCAAGCTCATTGTTGAAGGTACGTTAATCTAAAATACCACCAAAGATACTCATCTAATCTTCTGTAAGTCTTTGTCAGATTGCTCATCATGTTATTGTCTTCCCACAGAGCTACCTGTGAAGTGGATCAAAGAGTTGGAGGAGGAGACTTCTGCTCTGAAGGGTCAGCCTATATATATGACCTGTGAGTTGAACAAAGAGAGAGAGGTGATATGGAAGAAGGACGGGGAAGTCCTGAAGAAAAAAGCCGGCAAGGTTCAGATTAATATTATTGGTATGGGGCACGCTGTGACCATCCAGAAGAGTTCAGAGGAAGATGCAGGAAAATACTCGTGTGAAGTGTCCGGACAGGAGGATGTGAAGACTGCAACAAATGTCAAAGTGATTGGTAAGCAGTGGAAGATATTGTACATAAACACAGTCACACAAATAAATACCAGGCGTGGAGCTCTGGTCCTCTGAAATGAAGCCAACCAGGAAGTAACTTAGAGCTGCATTCTATCAAAAGGCCACCAGGGGGCGACCGTCTCTATACAAGTCAATGGAGAATTCACCAACTTCTCACTTGATTTCTAAACTCAGTAAACGTTTTCAAAATGTGTTTATGGTCTCAATCGCTAGTTTAAAGCCTTCTTCAATGCAGTATGATGTTCATTTGGGACATTTTGGCCTCCCTGATTTTATATGTGACGATAAAGCAGGGTATGCATTAGGGCGTGGCTACGTCCTGATTGACAGGTTGATTGACCAATGTCCTCAAGATCCAGCCCTCTTAACCATAGCAACCTCCCTGCTGTCATTTAAGGAATGACATTAGGTCAGTCTGCTGGGGGTTTAGGCAGCTTCCAGTGTAGAAGGATACGCCTGCAGACAATCAGAGAGGCAAATGCTAAAACATTTAATGTCTGCTTACTGAATTCTGAGTAATTTGAGGGAACTCCAAAAACAGCAATGAGCACACAGGGAGTGATAGCTATACCCAGAACCCTGTTAGCCTTGAGCATGACAAGAAAGTATGGACTAAGTCAGCTGGGACAAGACATCATCATTGTCTTACATTGATCTGAACATCATACGGCTTGATGTACCATTCAAAACTAGATGTCCTGCAGTTACATTCAGATATTCAGATATTCAACGGTAGGATATTGCAAATACAGATTGGCTTGGATTCTTACGCCTAAACATGGCTTAAAACTGCAGAAGTCCCTGAAAACCACCTGAAGCTAGATCTAGTAATCCTGAGTTATTGCCACTGCTTTGAGGCACATTGTCTATGTAGTGGTGTAATGATGTAATGGTGTAATGGACACTTACCATGTTAAACTCCCAACAGAAATCGTTAAGGATTGGATAGTGAAACCACTGAAAGACCAGCATGTGAAACCAAAGGCTGCTGCTACATTTAAATGTGAACTCTACAAGGAGACTCCCAACTGGAAGTGGATCAAAGGAGAGACTGAGATCCCTTCTTCTGACAAGATTGAGATCAAGCAGGACGGCAAATCGCTGACCCTCACCATCAAGAACTGTCAGCCTGAGGATGTGGCAGAGTATTCCTTAGAGGTGGAAGGACGAGTCTACACCGCCAAACTAACACTAGGAGGTTTATTTACCTTTTTACCTTTCTGTAAACCTCCTGCCGTCCTCACGGGTCAAACTGACCCCGTTTTCTTTCCTTCCTCCCTCTTTCTTTAATTTTCCTTTGTTCTTCCCCTCCCTCATTCTTTGCTCCCTCCTCCTTCCAAACTTCTTTCCACATTTCCTTCCATCCTTCCTTCCATCCTCTTTTCCTTTCTTCCTTCCTCCCTCCCTCCTTACTCCTTTACTTCCTTCCTCCTTTCCTTCCTTCCTTCCTCCTTTCCTCCCTCCCTCATTACTCCTTTCTTCCTTCCTCCCTCCCTCCCTCCGTCCTTACTCCTTTCCTTCCTTCCTCCTTTCCTCCCTCCCTCCTTACACTTTTCCTTCCCACCTCCTTTTCTTTCCTTCTTTCCTCCCTCCTTCCTTACTCCTTTCCTTCTTTCCTTCCCTCCTTACCTTTCTTCCTTCCATCCCTCCTTACTCCTTTCCTTCCTTCCTGCTTTTCTTCCTTCCTCCTTTCCTCCCTCCCTCCTTACTCCTTTCCTTCCTTCATCTTTTCCTCCTTATTCCTTTCCTTCCTTCCTTTCTTCCTTCCTCCTTCTGTCCCTGCTTCCTCCTTTCCTTCCTTCCTTCCTTCCTTCCTTCCTTCCTTCCTTCCTTCCCTCCCTCCTCCTTCCTTCCTTGACCTGAGGACAACAGGAGGGTTACGTCCCTCAATGACTTTCCTTTCCTTTTTATCATTCTGTTGATATTCATTCCCAAATAAAAACCTCTTCCTCAGAGCGGGAAGCTGAAATTCTGAAGCCGCTGGTGAGCGTTGAGATAGTCGAGAAGGAAGATGCCACGTTTGAAACAGAAATCTCTGAGGAGGATATTCCTGGAGAATGGAAGCTCAAGGGAGAGGTTTTGACAAGATCCCCGGTAAGACTGGATGGATCCTGTCACATTAAGTCTCGTGTGTGTTTGTGCATTTTATATAAATTAAATTCTATATATTCATCAGACATGCGAGATCCAAATGGAAGGTGCAGTGCGTAAACTGACACTGAAGAACTGTCAGCTGGACCAAGCCGGCGAAGTGACCTACCAGGCTCTGAATGCCACAACCAGCGCAATGCTGAATGTGAAAGGTAAGGAGACCCCCTGGTGTTCAGGACGGGAATTACAGCCTACCTTACTGTTACTGTTCCTGTTCGGATATTATCTGTAAAAATAAAGGTGTAAAGTCCGCTGATAATAAAGCCTTGGGGCATGAGAGCGGACCTTAACTCTTTATTTAACATGGTTGATGAGTTGAATTCATGGCGATGAAGCGTTCAGTGAGACTTTTTGCAGCTCAAGAGGATCAGAAGACATTTTTGAGTTCCAATCTCGACTATTTCCAGAGTCCTTCATTTATTCTGTTATCTATTATCTGTTGTTCTGTTAATGTTACTTGTTCTGTTTGTTCAGTGGAAATGTAAATGTGTCTGGTCTGATGTTTGAAATGTGTGTGTTGATGTCACTCTATATTTGTACTGTTTGTGGTACATGTGTTTTATGTTAATCTACATCCAGTGGCAAGTTTATTCCTTACACCATGTTCTTTAATCAATAGCTCCTGCAGACATGAAGTCACTTTAGGTTCTTCTACCTTCAATGAATAGAGTTCAGTAACTGCCTGATTTAATGTTAGGATAGGGTTAGGGTTAGGGCAACTGATCATTCCCAACAGTCACAAACAGGAAGTAGCCAGCAAACAGGAAGTAGCCAGTCTGGTTAGGATTTGATTGAATCTAACTGAAGCCTGATAGAAAGAAGAACGTCCTGAAGAATGAAGATTCAAGTCAGAACACAGTTTGATTTGAACCAAACATAAAGAAGAATTGGTCCTTCCTCGCATCAACACTACAGTTATTGTTTGATGAAAGCTTCCTTGGCAAACATGAAGACCCTTGTTAGGTAGAAAGACAGCATTCAGCCTTTAGTTCCAGTAGATCTGGCCGCAAAGAAGACAAACGGTCCTGGGATGCAAGATGACGTCAGTTTGCTGCTATGGCCAGAAGACGACCTGAAGATGTCTCTGATAGTTTTTCTGTTGGATCAGATGTGATGAGCTGCACTTAGCATCAGTTAGCCACAGCGAGTCTGCAACAAGGAAGGACTCAGGTTTTCAGAGGGTTAGGGTTAAACTTCTAGAGCCATAGAAGAGTAAACTCACCACCGACTGTAGACTGTTGTGTTGTTCATGTGTGTTGCTTTGTGTATTTCCTGACTGTAGACTGTTGTGTTGTTCATGTGTGTGGTGTTTTGTGTATTTACTGTACCTGTGTCACCTTTTAACCCAGAAATCGAAATGGAGTTTATTGTCCCGCTGAAGGACGTTACGGTGCCTGAAAAGAAACAGGCCAAGTTTGAATGCACTGTCACAAAGGATGTTTCTAAAGTCATGTGGTATAGAGGGGATGACGTCATCACCCCTGACCAAAAGTATGACATCATCGATGACGGAAAGAAGCATATGCTAATCATTAACTGCTGTGAGTTTGATGACGAGGATGAATATATGATTGATGTTTTGGACAAAACAGCAACAGCTAGACTCACGGTGGAGGGTAAGTGCTGGACTCAAGCAGCAGAACCTTTAATGTGATGACTATTCGCTGAGTTGGTTACCTCCTCTCTTGAGCTAACTCATATGAATATTCCTTACTAATATAATTATAGGTATCAGGCTCAAATTTATCTCGCCGATAAAGGACCAAACTGTGAAGGAAGGCCAAACGGCTCGGTTCGAGCTGGAGCTCTCTCATGAGAACATCCCCGTCACCTGGTACAAGAACGACGTTAAGATCCACCCGAGCAGAACAGTGGTCACTCATGTGGATGGAAAGAAACACGTGCTAGAAATAAAGGATGTAACTCTAGATGATATTTGCCAAATTAAAGCTGAGGCTAAAGGAATCCCTTGCATGGCCAACCTGACGGTCATAGGTAAACCAACCATAGTCACCTGTCCTACTTCCTGTCCTACTTCCTGTCCCACTCATCCGATGTTTCTTCTTACTCATGACTCATTTCACAGAGTCTTCATGTTTGTGTCTGTCCAAATCCATAAATCCATCTCATTGTGTGTTTGTAAGTCATTGTTTATCAGTGTTGTGTCATTCATGTTGTTTTTCTGTTTGGCACATTCATCCTCGTCTTTCATTGACCATCTTCTGTTTTGTTTGTCTTGTATTTTATATATACGAGTGTTTTATATGTGCAATGGGAAGTCACCCAAACATTTGCCTTCCAGAGGGCGACCCGTACTTCACCGTTAAACTGCAGGACTATACCGCAGTGGAGAAAGACAAGGTGGTTCTAGATTGTGAACTCAGCAAAGACGTGGATGTCATGTGGTACCACAATGAGGCCGAAGTTAAGGCCTCTAAAATGATTACCATTAAGGCCGAGGGCAAACGCAGGACCCTCATCATCAGGAAAGTCGATGACAATGACAAAGGGCAATACGTATGTGATTGTGGAACAGACAAGACGACAGCAATGCTTTATATTGAAGGTAAAGGCAGATTTTGCTTTTTTGCCACACTCCTTCCTGCCTCCTAACCTCACCTCAAGTCCAGTCACACAGATTTTTGTACCGTTTTGCACTTTTCCCATTGCTCTCATCACTTCTTAATTAGCACTATGAAGACATGAATGTGGTCACCCTCACCTCTTTCCCTTTCCAAACAAGGCTCTCTTGTAGCGTTCTTCCACCAGAATGTGTGTCTTTGACTTTTCTGTTGTATTGTCTCTGCCCTTTACACAACTCTGGCACTTCTAGATCTATAGGATAGGATACGATAGGATGGGCTAGGATGGCAAAGGATAGGATGGGCTAGGATGGCAAAGGATAGGATACGATAGGATGGGCTAGGATAGGATACGATAGGATGGGCTAGGATAGGATACGATAGGATGGGATAGGATACGATAGGATGGGCTAGGAAACGATAGGATGGGATAGGACACGATAGGATACGATAGGATGGGCTAGGATACGATAGGATACAATAAGACACGATAGGACACGATAGGATGGGAAAGAATGGGATAGGATACGATAGGATACGATAGGATACGATAGGACGGGAGAGGATACGATAGGATGGGATACGATAGGATACGATAGGATGGGATAGGATACGATAGGACACGATAGGACACGATAGGACACGATAGGATACGATAGGATGGCAAAGGATGGGATACGATAGGATGGCAAAGGATGGGATACGATAGGATGCGATAGGATGGCAAAGGATGGGATACGATAGGATACGATAGGATGGGATAGGACACGATACGATAGGATGGAATGGGAAAGGATAGGATACAATAGGATACGAAATTATACAATAGGATACGGTAGGATATGATAGGATGGGAAAGGATAGATCAGCCAATATTGAGAGCCATTTCTTTTTTGATGGTAATATGAAAAGTTTGCTCAGGGCACAATAGAGGAGGTCACTATGAGGTAACTATGAGATGAGGTTTCTACACAGTGTCAGTTTCCTCTTATTACTATCTGTGCCTGTCTTTCGTCAGAGTCTGTGCATATTTATGTGTGTGTGTGTGTATGTAAGTGAACTTTCTGTGAGCTCTTAAATGTTTTGAGTCTTCAGTAAGAGTTCTGTTCCCTCTCTGAAACGTTAGCTCGGCCCATCAAGATCGTTCGGCCGATGTACGGCACTGAGGTGTTTGATGGCGAGACGGCTCGATTCGAGGTTGAGCTCAGTGAGGACGATGTTCACGGCCAATGGACGCTCAATGGAGAAGTCCTCAGTCCATCTGCCGTATGTCTCAAAAACTATTCATCTCTTTACTTTGGTTCACTTCACTTTTAATTTCACTGAATAAGGACTTTTTTTTTTTAAGAATCAAAAGTCTTGAAATGTTTTCATTCACATATCTAACCTGACAGGGTATGAAGTATGTGAATGTTAAACGTTTCATTAACCCTCCTGTTGTCCTCGAGTCAAGGAAGGAAGGAAGGAAGGGAGGAAAGGAGGGAGTAAGGAAGGTAGGAGGGAGGGAAGGAAAGGAGGAAGGAGGGTAGGAGGGAGAAGGAAAGGAGGGAGGGAGGAAGGGAAGAAGGAAGGATGAAGGGAGGGAGGGAGGGAAGGAAAGGAGGAAGGAACGAGGGAGGGAGGAAGGAAGGTAGGAGGGAGGGAGGAAGGAAGAAGGGAGAGAGGAAAGAAGGACAGAAGGAAAGAAGGACAGAAAGAAGGAAAGTAGGGAGGAAAGAAGGAAGGAGGGAGTAAGGTAGGGGGAAGGAAAGAAAGGGAGAAGGAGGGAGGGAGGACAGACGGAAGGAAGGAAAGAAGGAGGGAGTAAGGTTTTTAATTTCACTAAATAAGGACTTTTTTTTTTTAAGAATCAAAAGTCTTGAAACGTTTTCATTCACATATCTAACCTGTCAGGGTATGAAGTATGTGAATGTTAAACGTTTCATTAACCCTCCTGTTGTCCTCGAGTCAAGGAAGGACGTTAGGAAGGGAGAAGGAAAGGAAGGAAGGAAGGAAAGGAAGGGAAGAAGGAAGGAGGAAGGGATGGAGGGAGGCAGAGAAGGAAAGGAAGGAAGAAAGGATGGAAGCAAAGGAGGGAAGAAGGAAGGTAGGAGGGAGGGAGGAAGGAAAGAAGAAAGGAGGGAGGGAAGGAATGAAAGAAGGTAGGAGGGAGGGAGGAAGGAAAGAAGAAAGGAGGGAAGAAGAAAGGTAGGAGGGGGGGAGGAAGGAAAGAAGAAAGGAGGGAAGAAGGAAGGTAGGAGGGAGGAAGGAAAGAAGAAAGGAGGGAGGGAGGAAGGAAGGTAAGAGGGAGGGAGGAAGGAAGAAGGGAGAGAGGAAAGAAGGACAGAAAGAAGGAAAGTAGGGAGGAAAGAAGGAAGGAGGGAGTAAGGTAGGTGGAAGGAAAGAAAGGGAGAAGGAGGGAGGGAGGACAGACGGAAGGAAGGAAAGAAGGAGGGAGTAAGGTAGGGGGAAGGAAAGAAAGAGAGAAGGAGGGAGGGAGGACAGACGGAAGGAAGGAAGGTAGGTAGGAGGGAGGAAAAAATGACAGAAGGGAGGAAGGAAGGAAGAAGGGAAGGAAAGAAGGACAGAAAGAAGGAAGGAGGGAGTAATGTAGGGGGAAGGAAAGAAAGAGAAGGAGGGATGGAGGGCAGACGGAAGGAAGGACGGTAGGAGGGGGGAAGGAAGGAAGGAAGGAGGGAGGGAAGGAAGGAAGAAAAGAAGGACAGAAAGAAGGAAAGAAAGAGAGAAGGAGGGAGGAAAGAATGAAGGAAGTTAGGACAGAATGAAGGAAGGAAGGAGGGAAGTGAGGAAGGACAGAATGAAGGAAGAAAGGAAGGAAGGACAGAATGAAGGAAGGAAGGAAGGAAAGAAGGAAGGAAGGAAGGAAGGAAAGAAGGAAGGAAGGAACAGGATGACAGGAAGGTTAATAATGAATGAAAGTGAAGCTGCAGCCTTTCTGTGACGCTTTGCTTTGAGATGTTTTTGCTGAAGCTTGTCGACCGTCTGCAGGACGTAGAGATCGTGGAGGACGGAGCCAAACACACGTTGGTCTTATACAACTGCAAAGTCCCTCTCACGGGCGAGCTGGTGTTCACCGCCGCCAACGCTAAATGCTCCGCTAACCTAAAAGTCAAGGGTGAGCTCACTTCCTCAAATCTCACTTCTGGTGCAGCCTTGCTCATCTTATCGCTCTTCCCTCTGATTTCATGTTCTCTGTTCATGTTCTGATCCGATCTTTTTCATTCTCCAGCGCTCCCATGTGTGCGTTGATATTAACTCCTTATGTCTGAACCTACAGAGCTGCCCGTCTCGTTCATTACTCCGCTGGCTGACGTGCATGTGTATGAGAAGGACGAAGCAAAGTTTGAGCTGGAGATTTCTAGAGAGCCGAAAAGCTTCCGCTGGCTCAAAGGATCTCAGGAGTTATCAAACGATGACAAGTTTGAACTCGTGGTGGAGGAAAAGAAACACACTCTTATTATAAAATCTGCCAGATATGAAGATGAAGCCAAATACATGTTTGAGGCTGAAGATAAAAGAACTTCTGGGAAGCTGTTCATCAAAGGTAAATGAAGGCAGAGCAGACGTCTCCGTTAGGGAAGAATCACTCCTCTGGTGCTCTGACGCTTTAACTCTGTGTATAAAGTATTTACCAAAAGCCTTTCAACCTCTGACATCATCATTCAGTGGCCAATAGGATGGTGACGCTCTAGATACTTGTGTAAGGAAGTGACATCACCCTGCAGCAGGTTAGACATCTACTGGCTAGTTTTAGTTTGGTTTTATTTTGAAGGAATTGACTAGTTTTATTTCAGTTTTATTTTGAAGGAATTGACTAGTTTTAGTTTGGTTTTATTTTGAAGGAATTGACTAGTTTTAGTTTGGTTTTATTTTGAAGGAATTGACTAGTTTTATTTTGGTTTTATTTTGAAGGAATTAACCAGTTTTAGTTCGGTTTTACTTTGAAGGAACTGACCAGTTTTAGTTTGGTTTTATTTTGAAGGAATTGACCAGTTTTAGTTTGGTTTTATTTTGAAGGAATTGACTAGTTTTAGTTTAGTTTTTATTTAGTTTTAGTGTTTCAGGTATTCAGAGAAAGCCTTGACTTGTAGAAGCTGATGTTTTATCATCAAGTCTTTTTAATTTCATTCTTTAACCGGCTGCTGCAGGACAGGAAGCCGCTATACTGCCCCCCTCTGGAGAGGTTAGGGGTAGCGGCATACTGAATTTATCTGCAAGTCAGTTTAGTTTTAGTTAGTTTTACATTGTTCATCGTAGTTTTTATTTTAATTTCAGTTAACTAAATTATCTTTTCATTGCTAGTTTTAGTCTTAATGAACTATAATAACCCTGAGGTGGATGTGACAGTAGCAGGAAGGATATTTTAGTTTCATTGCTCATGTGGTGGTTTGAAGGCTTTTGGTCAAATATGCACTTACACTTGAGTGAGTGGAGCACTTTAAAGGACGGCCGTCTGTATGTTCAAATGTTACAGCCTCATATGTAACCACACATATATAAAATCTCTGTTTGTCAGGTATCCGTCTTGAATTTATCAAACCGATTAAGGATGTGACCGTGAAGGAACGTGAGACAGCAGAGTTCAGCGTTGAGCTCTCTCACGATAAGGTCCCGGTGGTCTGGTACCGGAACGACACCCGCCTGCACCCCAGCAAGGTGGTGCACATGTCCGAGGCGGGAAAGGTCCACACGCTGGCCTTCAAAGAGGTCACCGTTGACGACACCTCCATGATCAAAGTTGAGGCCATGGGTAAAACCTCAGAGGCCATGCTCACTGTACTCGGTTAGTATCGATGTCTGGAAGGACTCGACTCCTTGATTCTCTCACAGGAAGCTGCTGTTTAACTTTTTATTATCACTTTAAATGAAAAGTCTGTTTCTGGAGTCCTCGGTGCTAGTCCAGATTTCTTTTTAACCCTCCTATTGTCCTCAAGTCAAGGAAGGAAGGGAGGGAGGGAGGAAGGGAAGAAGAAGGACGGAAAGGAGGGAAGGAGGAAGGAAGGGAGGGAGGGAGGGAAGAAGAAGGACGGAAATGAGGAAGGAGGGAGGGAGGAATAAGGAAGGAAAGGAGGGAGGAAGAAGGAAGGAAAGGAGGGAAGGGAGGGAGGGAAGGATGAAGGGAGGAAGAAGGACGGGAAGGAGGAAGAAGGAAGGGAGGGAGGGAGGAAGGAGGAAGAAGGACGGAAAGGAGGAAGAAGGAAGGGAGGGATGGAGGAAGGAAGGAAGGGAGGGATGGAGGAAGGAAAGGAGGGAGGGAGGGAGGAGGAAGGAAAGGAGGAAGGGAGGAAGAAGGATGAAAGGGTGGAGGGAGGAAAGAAGGAAGGAAAGGGTGGAGGGAGGTAGGAAAGAAGGAAGGAAAGGAGGGAGGACGGAAGAAATGCAAGGAAAGGAGAAAGAAGGAAGGAAAGGAGGGAGGGAGGGAGGAAGAAGGAAGGAAGGGAAGGGAGGAAGAAGGAAGGGAGGAAGGAAAGGAGGGAGGAAGAAGGAAGGAAAGGAGGAAGGAAGGAAGGAAGCATGGAAGGAAGAAGGAAGGAAAGGAGGGAGGAAAGGCCAGGTCAATTTGACCCGGGAGGATGATACGAAGGTTAAATGGATTCATGGAACATCATCAGCTGTTTTTTCCCCATGTGTTTAACACTTCCTGGTAGTTAACTCTTCCTGGTTGTTAACACTTCCTGGTTGTTAACACTTCCTGGTTGTTAACTCTTCCTGGTAGTTAACTCTTCCTGGTTGTTAACACTTCCTGGTTGTTAACTCTTCCTGGTAGTTAACTCTTCCTGGTTGTTAACACTTCCTGGTTGTTAACTCTTCCTGGTAGTTAACTCTTCCTGGTTGTTAACTCTTCCTGGTTGTTAACACTTCCTGGTTGTTAACACTTCCTGGTTCTTCGCCTTCCCGTCTTCTCGCCTTCCTACAGAGGGCGACCTTTACTTCACAGTTAAGCTCCAGAACTACACGGCCGTGGAGAAGGACGAGGTGGTTCTGTCCTGCGAGCTGAGCAAGGCCGCCGGCGAGGTCACATGGTTCAAAGACGGTAACCAAATCTTTCCCTCCAAGAATCTTCTCTTCCAATCAGACGGGAAGAAACGCTCGCTGGTCTTCAAGAAGGCGGCGCGGAGCGACATCGGAGCGTACACCTGCGACTGTGGCACCGACAAAACCACGGCCAACCTGGACATCGAAGGTAATACCTGCAGAGAGCCACAGCCAAACAGGAAGCAGAATCAGACCCGGTCCTCCTCCAGCCGCTGAAACCTTCATCATCATCATCATCATCATCCTCCATCATTTATTATTACTGTCTCTGAGTGTTTGTAAGATGTGTGATTTTGTAATTCAGAGTAACACCTGAGGATAAACCAACCTGAACTCATCTCATTATTATAACTGTGGTTAGAAACGTTTATTTTAGGGCTGTTAAACGATTAATTATTTTAATCGAGATTAATCGCAGAGTTTCCATAGTTAATCACGATTAATGGCGTTTTGAATTGCATGTTTAAAATCCTGTTATTTTCCATTTGAAGGCAGTTTTAAGCCCATAATGTAAAGCATTTCTTACCAGAGTGTCTTAACTGGGAATCAATCACGGCTCTGCTGCGACTCCCACACTCCAAAATGGTCCTTTGGTGGAGCTGAGGCTGGCTTGGCTGCACCTGGGTGTTTAGCGTGGAGGTGCTAACTCAAACTCCACGTACTCCGGTGGTAGTTAAACTCCGTTTGACACAGGTTGCATTTTACTTTTGACTTGTCAACTGAAGCGTCTGGAAGTGTTTTAAAGTTAAACAAGCCGTTCAAAAGTCCAGTAGCTCTCTTACTTTCCATCAGCGCGGTAGGTTTACTGCAGGAGGCCACTTCAAAGCATAGCGCTACAGCTAGAGGAGCCGTCTACGGGGGAGGAGAAGGGACAAAAAGGCTTGCAACATTAAAATGAGATTTAAAAAAATTAATGCGTTATGGATTGCATTAATCTAATGTCCTAGTTTTTACACATTAAATTGAGAAAAGCCAGATTTTAAAACAGATTTCCTCTCTAGCAGATATAAGGTACCTGATGTTCTCCAGGTTCAGTTTCATCCTTTATGAGACATTATCAGTCTGTTAGAGTTGAGATGATCTCTGGTTGGTTTATCGTCTAGAGTTTCTCTGCTCGTCTGCTTCTGCTCAAACTGTAAGTCGCTCTGAATGAGAGCGACAGCTACTCGCCAAACTGTCGTCTCCATATCCGTTGTACTTCCTGTCTCTCTGCTGTACTTCCTGTCTCTCTGCTGTACTTCCTGTCTGTCTCTCTCACCATCAGACCCTCACCTGTCTGTCTCTCTGCTCATCGGACTCTCAGCTGTCTGTCTCTCTGCTGTACTTCCTGTCTCTCTGCTGTACTTCCTCTCATCATCAGACCCTCAGCTGTCTGTCTCTCTGCTGTACTTCCTGTCTCTCTGCTGTACTTCCTGTCTGTCTCTCTCATCATCAGACCCTCAGCTGTCTGTCTCTCTGCTGTACTTCCTGTCTCTCTGCTCATCAGACCCTCAGCTGTCTGTCTCTCTGCTGTACTTCCTGTCTCTCTGCTGTACTTCCTGTCTCTCTGCTGTACTTCCTGTCTGTCTCTCTCATCATCAGACCCTCAGCTGTCTTTCTCTCTGCTGTACTTCCTGTCTCTCTGCTGTACTTCCTGTCTCTCAGCTCATCATCAGACCCTCAGCTGTCTGTCTCTCCGCTAACGTGTCTTTAACCTCTGCAGAGCGGGACATCAAGGTGGTGCGTCCGCTGTACAGTGTGGAGGTGACGGAGACGGAAGTGGCCAAGTTTGAGACGGAGATCTCAGAGGAGGATCCTCATGGAACCTGGAAGCTGAAGGGAGAGTCGCTGCATCCCTCTGCTGTAAGATCTACTATAAACTACATGGTGGTTGGGTTTATTCTCTAAGCAGGAGAAAAGGAAGGAAGGAAAGGAAAGGAAAGGAAAGGAAAGGAAAGGAAAGGAAAGGGAAGGGAAGGAAAGGAAAGGAGAAAGGAAAGGAGGAAGGAAAGAAGGAAGGGAGGAAAGGAAAGGAAAGGAGGGAGGAGGGAGGGAGGTAGGAAGGTAGGAAATAAGGACAGAGGAAAGACACAGAGAAGGAGGGAGGGAGGAAGGAAGGAAAGGAAAAGAGGGAGGAAGGAGGGAGGAAAGAAGGAAGGAAGGACAAAGGAAAGAAGGGCAGGAAAGAAAGAGAAGGAGGGAGGGAGGAAAGAAGGAAGGAAAGGAGGGAGGAAGGAAGGAAGGAAATGAAAGGAAAGGAGGGCGGTAGAAAGAAGCAAGGAAAGGAAAGAAGGAAGGAAAGGAGGGAGGAAGGAAGAAGGAAGGAAAGGAGGGAGGAAAGAAGGACAGAGGAAAGAAAGAGAGAAGGAGTAAGGGAGGAAAGAAGGAAGGAAGGGAGGGAGGAAGAAGGAAAGGAGAGAGGAAGGAAGATAGGAAAGGAAAGAAGGAAGAATATATGAGTGTTGGACAGGTCCTCAGTAATTAATCAGAATTTAGCATTTCTGCATTAAACTGAAAGAATCTCATGTTTTAGGACTTTATGAACTCTCTCTCTGCTCTCTGCCTCGTGATGAGAAGAAGAAGAAGAAGAAGAAGAAATGATTTTTGCTGACTTTCTTTTCTTCTATATTTAATTATAATTGTTTAATATTCAGGATGTGGAGATCAAACAGGAAGGAGCCAAACACATGTTGACTCTGTTTAACTGCCGTAAGGACATGGCGGGAACCGTCGACTTCGCTGCCGCTAACGCCAAGTCCTCCGCTCAGCTCAGAGTCAAAGGTGACACACACACACACACACACACACACACACACACACACACACACACACACACACACAGACACAAAGATACACACACACACAGAGACACATACACACACACACACACACACACATACTTATAATAACTCTCTCACACACACACACACACACACTTATAATAACTCTCTCTCACACACACACACACACACACACACACACACACACACACACACACTTATAATAACTCTCACACACACACACACACACACACACACACACTTATAATAACACACATACATTTATAATAACTCTCACACTACATCACTGATAAGGTTGTTTAACATTTATTGCTCTTAATCTGAAAATCTTCCTGGTTTCCTGTTTACAGTCTAATTACAGCTCTGATTCTTCTCTGTGTTAAACTAACCCAGCTTCTTCATTCTGATGTTAAAGCTGTTTTAAGAAGTCGACTCTAACATTATAAATATTTTAAATATGACATTCTTTGGTTTTTAGTCCTTTTAACAATCAGGAACAGTGGTTTGGGTTAGGGTAAGAATCTGTTCTCTCATTGGCAAGAAAAGTGATTCTTAATTCACAGCTCACCTGAATAAACAGGAAGTATCTCTTAAATCTCTTGTTGAGATGGAGACTTTATTTCAGTGTATATATATTTTAATGTATGTTGTTTCCTGTCAGACTCAGAGAGGAAATGATAATGTTGAAGTGTTCAGACTGACAGCTCGTCATCACTCAGCTTTCACTATTAAAGAGCCTTTAATTCAGCTATGAGAGGAATCCTGATGGAAATAGTTGATGTGCTTTCTCTGCGTTACCAAACCAGTTACATCGTTCTGTTACAACACCCTGAAGCGTGATGTCAGCGTGATGTCAGCGTGATGTCAGCGTGATGTCAGCGCTTTCTTTAAGTCTCAACCAACCAGAACCCAACTTCACCTGCAGAAAACTGTCTCATCACATTTTGTTCCTCAGTTTAAATCATTTTGAAGTTGAAAGTGAAATGTTTCTCAGTGAGACATTTACAATCTATTTCATATTTTATACACTGTAATAAAAGTAATTAGGTCAATATTTAAGATCCAGTGAAGAACAATCAGCATTCAATAGAAGAATCATCTCTTAACAACCAACACAGACTGTAAAGTAGAGCTGCTCCATTATGGAAAAAATCATTATCACAATTATTAAAATGATTTTTTTAAACTTTAGAAACTTGCTGCATTTATTGGACATTCGGCTTAATTAATGTTCTCTCCGAGCAGCAGCAGCAGCAGCTTCCTGTCAAAGCTTTTCAAAATAAAACCTTTGATATTGAGCACTTCTCATTATTATTATTAAAAGTAGTTTCCCCTTGATTTTATTAGTTTTGACATCGTTTGGTCCTTAAATCATAATCGTCATCAAATCTGGATTAATTGAGCAGCTTTAGTGTGAAGCTCCTTAGATGGACTTTAGACTCTCAGGCTTTAATAAACCATTTAGTTTATTTTGTGCATAAATTAGAACCTAAGAAACAGGAAGCGTCTCTTAAATCACTTGTTCAGATGGAGACTTTATTTCAGTGTATATATATTTTAATGTTTGTGTTTCCTGTCAGACTCAGAGAGGAAATGATAATGTTGAAGTGTTCAGACTGACAGCTCGTCATCACTCAGCTTTAACTATTAAAGAGCCTTTAATTCAGCTATGAGAGGAATCCTGTTAGTTTCTCTCTGTGTTACTAAACCTCAGCAGCAGCTAGTTACAACACCCTGAAGCGTGATGTCAGCTTTCTTTAAGTCTCAACCAACCAGAACCCAACTTCACCTGCAGAATGAGGTCAATATTTAAGATCCAGTGAAGAAGTTGATTTGATTTGAAAAGCAGTGAAATACTAAAACAACCAGCATTCAATAGAAGAATCATCTCTTAACAATCATCAAAGACTGTAAAGCTTCATCACTCAGCTTTAACTATTAAGAGCCTTTAATTCAGGCATGAGAGGAATCCTGACGTTACCAAACCTCAGCAGCCGTTAGTTACAACACCCTGAAGCGTGATGTCAGCTTTCTCTCTGCATGTGACGTTGGGTAACTCCTGCGAGCAGCGCTGCTTTCTCCTTTTCCAGGAAAATATGTGATTGACAGGAGCAGACTGGCTTCCCCTGATGGGCTCCCGGCCAATCGGGTCCCTCGGTAATTTTAGAAGCCTCATGCCATATCTAGAGTAGGTTCCCAGTGATTGGCAGGGGGAGGACGCGACCCCATCCCTCACTGGTCCCCGCAGCCTTATCCATCTGACGGGGGGTCCTATGCTAATTAGCCAAACCCCCCCAGAGCCGAGTCCCGGGCGGCTGCCTCCAGTTGTCCTGAAGGCTTCCAGCAGCTTCAGCTCAGCCCGCACCATGAGGACGAGCCTCTGAGGATTAGCTGATTCTCTCTCTGGGGGATTTTTTGGATTGATCGTGTAGTTTTTTTGGGGGGGGGCTAACCATGTCTTCTCCCCAATCCAAAGCCCGAGTGATCAGCCTGAACCGGCCTCTGAAGGATGTAACGGTGACGGCCGGGGAGACGGCCACCTTCGAGTGTGAGCTGTCCTACGAAGGCATTCCTGTGGAGTGGATCCTGGGAGGAACCAAGCTGGAGCCCAGCGACCGGGTAAGTCCAAACACACCTGAGAGAGAGACCCCCCCGGCCCGAGGCGGTGGGACGACGAGCACTTCCTGAAACCTTTCTGACACTAACAACACCTGCTCTCACTCACTGATCCAGAACCAGCAACATCTCCTGTCACGTTTGTACACTGTTGAGTCTTCAGAGCAGCAGCCTGTCCCAGCTTCAGCCCGTCTTCATATAAGGGCCTGCTGCTGCTGGATCAGGATTCAAGCTGAGCATTCGATCCTGGTTTTGGGATAACGCAGGAGGGGAGGCCTTTTCTGCCCCGCAAGCGTTTCTGCGGGGGTTATTTTTAACAGCTGCAGGCGGCCGGGGAGCGAGGCAGGTGGCAACAGTTAGAGATATTTGACAGCTTCAGTTTAAAAACACACGGCGTGATGTTAAATGGTTCCTCTCACCTTGAAACGCTGAAATAAGAGAGGATCAGCGCCCAGTGTGAGTCCGACTTCACGTCATAACGCAGGATTAGTTTGATTATTGGTCGTAACCTGAGAAGTCTGAGGGACACATGATCTGTCTCAGGGTTGTTTTACACTTTAAACATCAACACAGACTCACAGGATGTAGAAGATAAGTTGAGTTCTAACATGAAAACAACTTTAATTATCACACCTGAACTATTCCTACCTGTAAAATCTCAGGTCCAGTAGTTTGATGGCTCTTTTGGTTTGTTGGTTTTCTTTAGATTCAAACTAAATCAGCATTAATCAAACTTAAATCTGCTTAACTGAAGAATACAATGAGATATATTTAATCTGGAGCTTATTAAAAGTGAAGCTTGTGTTAATGTAAATAAATAAAAACAATGATCACTGATAAAATGTCACAGTTACAGTTAAAAATGAACTAAAAGAGAAGAAGACTAGGTTTAAATCCAGGTTTAGGGAGGGTTTAGTACTTTAAACTTTAAATAGTTGGTTCAACACAAAGAAAGAAAGACACAGATTCAATGAATGATTAATCCTGGATAATAAATAAAAGGTATAAAACACATTAACACAGTTTATAAGACACAGAAACATGAATCAGACTCCAGCTGGTCAATAAAACAGTTCAACATGTCAACACCTGCAACATGAAACCAACTTCAGACTCACCCACACAGAAACCAACTTCAGTCAGTAATAGATAAAACTCACCCATACACAAACCAACTTCAAACATTAACAGTTAAAACTCACCCACACACAACCCAACTTCAGACTCACCCATACACAAACCAACTTCAGACTCACCCATACACAACCCAACTTCAGACAGTAACAGTTAAAACTCAACCACACACAACCCAACTTCAGACTCACCCACACACAACCCAACTTCAGACTCACCCACACACAAACCAACTTCAGACTCACCCACACACAAACCAACTTCAGACTCACCCACACACAAACCAACTTCAAACTCACCCACACAGAAACCAACTTCAGACAGGAACAGTTAAAACTCACCCAAACACAACCCAACTTCAGACAACTCACCCATACACAAACCAACTTCAGAGAGTAACAGATAAAACTCACCCACACACAACCCAACTTCAGACAACTCACCCACACACAAACCAACTTCAGACATTAACAGTTAAAACTCACCCACACACAAACCGACTTCAGCCATTAACAGTTAAAGTGACATAAATGATAAAACCTCAGCAAAGTCAGAACTGAACTTTAATTTCAGTTCAATTAAAATGAAATGAAACATGTCTTTACAGTATATCTAGTCTTTTATCATTTAAATGTGTATTTTAACCCATCTCAATCTGCTAATCCTCATATTCCACATGGAAAACATTCAGTAATTTGCTTCCTCAGTTGTTTTTTCACATTGTAAAATCTGCTTAAATGTATTAAAACTCAGCAGTGGAGATCAGGCTCTAACATTTCACTCATCAGGATTCAAACATACAAGATCAAAAGTTATTTAATGAAGACAAAGAATAAAATGAACCCAGATGAAATGAAATGATAGTAGTTTCCAGCTGTATCTCCTCTGTGTCTCCGTCCTGCTCAGTGAGTGATGGAGCTGCTGCTGCTCCAGACAGCTCAGTGTGATATACAGCGTGTAAAAGCAGCCACCGGGGGTCAAAGGTCAGGAGGTTTAAATCGGGGGAAGCAAAGCAGCTGCTTGGGTTCCTTCTAGCTGTCAGAGCTCAGCTGACTGGCTCCCTGCTGCAGAGTCAACAACACACCAGTAAAACCAGTAAAACCAGTAAAACCATTATTACCTTTAATTACCTTTAATTACCCTCAGACAGTAAAGCCCTCAGTCAGGTCCAGACCTAAGGACTAAAGTAAACCCCCTAAAAGTTAAAGAACCTCTCAACATATCCTCATATCACACTTCTGTTGCAGCCATCAGGTCAAAGTTAAAATCTTTATCGTCATTATTTTGTGAACAATACAACGAAATTCAAAGTGCTGCTCTGTTAGCGGCTTCACATCACACTCAGTCACAGATCAAACATAAACCAATCAATAAAACACTGAAACTGATCATTAATAAAAATCACTTCATTAAATCAGAAAGTTGATTCAGCTTCAATGAAAACGAGCAGAAGACCAGCTAGCTTTAGCTTTAGCTTTAGCTTCAGCTTTAGCTTTTAGCTTTAGCTTTAGCTTCAGCTCCAAACCTGCTTTAAATAACTAATAAAGCAAACTGTGACTTCCTCAGGTCATAACTGCTGTAGATGTGAGGATGGATCTGTTGTTAGAGTTTAGAGACTAAAGGACCCTCAGAAACAGTCAGGGTTAGACTCAGAGATCAATGTTGAACCTGACAGACAACATCCAGCTGATCCTGAGCCTTTACACCTGACAGACGCTGCTGCAGTAAAACAGTCAAACCTCCACTGAGTGACGTCACTGTTCAGATCAGACTGCTTCATAAAACCTACTAAAGCAGTGTGTGCTCCATCCTCCATTCTGCTTTTACTATAGTATGAAGTATTTAGTACTGAGTTGATTAGTTATGATCAGTCTGATTTAACCCTAACCCCCTGACCCCTGACCCTGACCCTGACCCCCCTACCCCTGACCCCTGACCCTGACCCTGACCCTGACAGACAGCGCTCAGGGCTCAGTAGTGAACTAACCTGCCGATGATGTCATTGAACCAACAGGTGGTGCTGAAGGCCGAGGGAAGCGTCCACAGTCTGACTCTCAGAGACGTCCAGTTAAATGAAGCCGGACAAGTCCGACTCACCGCCAAGGACTTCCAGACCGAAGCCAACCTCACGGTCAACGGTGAGACACCAAAACCTGATTCTACCCTAAACCCCCCGACCCCTGACCTCAAAGAGAAACTCAGAGACTAATGAAATCACTGTGATCTCTGCTGGATCTGAGACAGACCTGAACCTGAACCTGTGGATTTAGATGATTTAGAGATATAAACTGTTGTCCTCAGGTTAAGGAAGGAAAGGAGGAAAGAAGGATGGAAGGAAAGGAATAAGGAGGGAGGGAGGGACGAAAAGAGGAAGGAAGGAAGGAAAGGAGTAAGGAGGGAGGGAGGGACGAAAAGAGGAAGGAAGGAAGGAAGGAAGGAAAGGAGTAAGGAGGGAGGGAGGGACGAAAAGAGGAAGGAAGGAAGGAAAGGAGTAAGAAGGGAGGGAGGGAGGAAAAGAGGAAGGAAGGAAGGAAGGAGTGTAGGAAAGAAGGAAAGGAAGGGAATAAGGAGGGAGGGAGGACAAGAGGAAGGAAGGAAGGAATGAGGAGGGAAAGAAAGGAATAAGGAGGGAGGGAGGGAGGAAAGGAGGGAGGAAGTAAGGAGTGTAGGAAGGAAGGAAAGGAATAAGGAGGGAGGGAGGAAAAGAGGAAGGAAGTAAGGAGAGAAGGAAGGAGTGTAGGAAGGAAGGAAAGGAATAAGGAGGGAGGGAGGGAGGAAAAGAGGAAGGAAGTAAGGAGTGTAGGAAGGAAGGAAGGGAGTAAGGAGGAAGGGAGGACAAGAGGAAAGAAGGAAGGAAAGCAGGAAGGAAGGAATGAGGAAGGAAGGAGTGTAGGAAGGAAGGAAGGGAGTAAGGAGGGAGGGAGGAAAAGAGGAAGGAAGTAAGGAGAGAAGGAAGGAAGGAAAGATAGAAGGAACAACAGGAGGTTAAGAAGAGAAAGTGTCTAATCAGCTGTTTTCTCGTCCTCGGGTCGGTTCAGAGCCTCCGGTGGAGTTCTCGAAGCCGCTGGTGGACCAGACGGTGGAGGAGGAAGCCACGGCGACGCTGGAGTGCGAGGTCTCCAGGGACAACGCGGAGGTTCAGTGGTTCATCGACGGGAAGGAAATCCGTAAGAGCAAGAAGTACGAGATGATCGTAGACGGACGCAAGAGGGCGCTGATCATCCACGACTGTGCTCTGGACGACTCCAGGACCTACACCTGCGACGCTAAAGACTTCAAAACCTCCTGCTTCCTCAACGTGGAGCGTGAGTACCACTTCATTTACTTATAGTCATTAAGGTTAGCTTAGTTTTATTATTTATTTATGTATTTTAATTATTATTTAATTTTCTCTTTTGCTATATATATATATATATATTTTTTTTTTATTTATGTATTTAAATTATTATTATTTTTTTTTCTTTTGCTCTATTTTTTCTTTTTTTCTTTTTTAATGTATTTTAATTATTATTTTATTTTTTTCTTTAGTTCTATTTTTTATTTATTTTATTTATTTATGTATTTAAATTATTATATAGTGCCACGGGTGCTCAGCTCCGAGGCACTCCTCTCCAGCAGTAAAGCTGGGCTCGATGACTTTTAGTGTTGGAATTCCAATTTTTCCCAAAGTCCCCTAGCTCTCTCATACGTGCACGTAGAAATGTGATTCAAACTTTTAAACGGAGGAAAACTTGTGCTCTCTCCAAAACACCAAACTGTTTTTACATAACATGTAAACTTTTCAAACTATGAGCAGTCAAACGAGGAGTGGAAATCACTTTTTCCTCAAAGTTAGAGTGGAAGCAGCAGTTAGCTAGAGTGTGAGAAGCAGTAAAAAAATAACCTTAATTTTTATTTTTTACTCAAGCTCACGGCCAAACCGTAAAAAGGACACAAATAATTTTTTGTCAAAATGTAGACATAGGTGTTGGGATTCATAAAATGTGACGTTGACAGGCGGAGTCTGCACAAAATTTAAACGGGGGGGCCGAGACCGGCAGCAATACCTGTCTCTCTCCCCATTGACTCTAATGTAATTGTCTGTTTTTTTCAAAAGAATCTCACTCTGTGTTCACACTGAGCTTACTCGCTCATTTTAAGGAATATCTGAATAAAATAAACACTGTCAGAATCTGCCGGCTTCTGTGTCTCTCACGGTGTTTTCGGTTTTTGGACAGGAGTTACGGTTTTCTCACAGTTTGCAATTGTTCGGGACCTTGTCAGAAGCCAAATTCTGGGGGCATTTTGAGAATTTTTTCCAAGCACATTCTCAAATCGCCGTAGCAACCGTAGAAGCTTAGCTGCCCTTAGCAACCGTAGGGCCTTAGCTGCCCTTAGCAACCATAGGGCCTTAGCAACCTGTCGCTGGGCAGAAACTGAGCTGCTTTTATGTGACGTCACTTGGCTTTTTTCTCTTTTTCTCTATTTTTTTATTTTTTTATTTATTTATGTATTTTAATTATTATTTTATTTAGTTAAGGAGCCTTTAACGTATTGAACCTGATAATAATAATGATGATGATGATAATGATGATGTGTTTCTATCTCAGCTCCACATATCGAGTTCTCGAAGCCGCTGCACGACGTCGAGGTCCGAGAGAAAGAATCGGCCACGTTTGAGTGTGAAGTGTCCAGAGAGAACGTCAGAGTGAGTAGACTCATTCATTCACTTCATTCATTCATCACTTCATTCATTCATTCATTCATTCATTCATTCATTCATTCATCACTTTATTCATTCATCACTTCATTCATTCATTCATCCATCACTTCATTCATTCATCCCTTCATTCATTCATTCATCATTTCATTTATTCATTCATCACTTCATTTATCACTTCATTCATTCATTCATCACTTCATTCATTCATTCATTAATTTCTCACTTCATTCATTCATTCATCCTGCTCTCTCTCTCCCCCCTCAGGTCCGCTGGTTAAAGGATGGCAGTGAGATCAGGAAAGGGAAGAAGTATGAGATCATCGCTGAAGGTCGTAAACACGTTCTCATCGTACATAAATCTGCGTTCGACGACGAGGCCGAGTACGAGTGTGAAGCTAAAACCTCCAAATCCTCCGGCATGCTCACCGTCGTCGGTAAGAACTCCGATAACCTCATCACCTGATCACCAGTCTGATCACTCACATATAAAACCATGAGTCATATTTACAGACTGTCAGACAGTTTGACTTCCAGCTGTTTGAATGAATGAATGAAGTGATGAATGAAGTGATGAATGAATGAATGAGTGGTGACTCTCTCTGACCTCTGACCCTGGTCCCTGTCCACAGAGGAGGAGGCTCGGTTCATTAAGAACCTGTCTAACGTGGAGGGAGCTGAGATGGACAGCGTGAAGCTCATCTGTGAGGTTTCCAAACCGAGCGCTGACGTCCGCTGGTTCAAAGGAGACGAGGAGCTGCCGGAGGGAGGACGCTACGACCAGATCGTAGACGGGAAGAGGAGGATCCTCCTCATCCAGAACCTGAAGATGGACGACGCTGGAGAGTACACCTGCAGACTGAGTCCCAAAACCACCACCTCTGGAAACCTGAAGATCGCTGGTACGCAAGATTTACTACCAGTACTACTACTTTACTGTAGTACTAGTACTTTACTGTAGTACTACTACTTTACTGTAGTACTAGTACTTTACTGTAGTACTAGTACTTTACTGTAGTACTTTACTGTAGTACTAGTACTTTACTGTAGTACAGTTAGAGGTACTAGTACTTGTGATATTGCTGTATCTAACCCTCCCACCACTGGGGGGCGCTGTGGAGCCTCTCTTATAAACTGGTCTCTGTGCTTCAGAACTGGCGGCTGAGTTCATCTCCAAGCCTCACAACCAGGAAGTGGTGGAGGGCGAGAAGGCGGAGTTCACCTGCTCCGTCTCCAAGGAGAGCTACCAGGTCCGCTGGATGAAGGACGACCAGGAGCTGGAGGAAGGAGAGAAGTACCAGATGATCAGTGACGGGAAGAGACGGACGCTGGTCATCAAGGACTGCGAGCCTAAAGACGAGGGAGGATACGTGGTGATGATCGGACCCAACAGAGCCAGCGTGGAGCTCACCGTGCTCGGTACACACGGGTCACTTTATTATCCTTCCTGTCGTCCTCCCTGGTTCCTCCCTCCCTTCCTTCCTTCCTCCCTTCCTTCCTCCTTTCTGTCCTTCCTCCCTCCTTCTCTCTTTCCTTCCTTCCTTGTTTCCGTCTGTCCTTCCTTCCTTCCTCCCTTCCCTCCTACCTTCCGTCTGTCCTTCCTCCCTCCTTCTCTCTTTCCTTCCTTCCTTGTTCCCGTTGTCCTTCCTTCCTTCTTTCCTTCCTTCCTTCCCTCTTTCCTTCCTTCATCCCTCCTTTCCTTCCTTCCTCCCTCCCTCCTTTCCTTTCTTCTTTCCTTTCCTTCCTCCTTCCTCCCTTCTTTTCTCTCTCTTTTCCTTCCTTCCTTCCCTCTTTCCTTCCTTCATCCCTTCTTCACCCCTCCTTTCCTTCCTTCATCCCTCCATCCCTCCATCCCTCCTTTCCTCCCTCCCTATGTAACATTATATATAAAACAAGACATAGTTTATATTCTAACTCTAAACATGAAGAATATATTTTTGTTTTCTTACCAACTCATCATCGTTTAGTTTCACGTTAGTTAACAAACTGTATTTTCTGAGCTCGTTGCCGTAGCAACAGCAGCATCATCATCATCACATCCTGTCTGTCTGATCCCACAGAGAAGCTGAAGATCATCACTCCTCTGAAGGACACGGAGGCTAACGAGGGTCTGGAGATCGTCCTGAACTGTGAAACCAACACCGAGGAAGCTAAAGCTAAGTGGCTGAAGAACGAGGAGACCATCTTCGAGAGCGGGAAGTACGTGATGGTCCAGAGAGACAACGTCTTCTCTCTGAGGATCAAAGGCGCTCAGAAGGGAGACGAGGGCAACTACAGCATCAACCTGACCAATCACAGAGGAGAACACGCCAAGAGCGCCTGCAACCTCACCGTCAAAGGTCAGAGGTCAACATGTTCACTGTTATACATGACCTCAGCTGAGACTAGGGTCAAAGGTCTGAGGTCTATCAGATATTAGAGCTGAGCTGGTTACCATGACGACAGTTCACACATCACTTCCTGGTTTTTAATAATGAGTCAGTAAACTCAGCATCGTCTGACGCAGGCTGGAAACTTAAAACATTTCACTGAGTTTCAGCTTCTGTCAAACTAACAGAGCTACAGCAGCTTCCTGTCTGAGCTTTTCAAAATAAAACCTTTGTTATTGAGCTCTATCTCATTATTATTAACAAACAAAGCTGGGGCTGTAAGTTACGGGTAGACAAGACAAAAAGGGAGGGAGATGGGTGAGAAGGGAGGAATGAAGGAAGGGAGGGAGGGAGGGAGGAAGGAAGCAAGGAAAAGAGGAAGGGAGGAAGGGAAGGAAGGAAGAAGGAAGGGAGGAAGGAAGGAAGGACAGATGGAAGGAAGGACAGATGGAGCTGCGGTAGCTTCCTGTCTGAACTTTTCAAAATAAAACCTTTGTTATTTAGCGCTATCTCATTATTATTAAAAATTGTTTCCCCTCGATTTTATTAGTTCTGAGATCATTTGGCTCCTAAATTTAGATTAATTGAGCAGCTTTAACTCAGAGGGAATGAAATAAAGAGGTTAAATATTCACATCCTGTTGAGTTTAACATGTTTGTGATGTTTGTGTTTCTCAGAGGAGAGTCTGAGGATCGTGGTTCCTCTGGAGGACATCGACACTCAGGAGAAGAAGACAGTGAGCTTCTCTTGTAAGGTGAACAGACCCAAAGCGACTCTGAAGTGGATGAAAGGCGGCGAGGAGATCGTCCTGAACAAGCGCATCGTCTACAGAGTGGACAAAGACAAGCACACGCTCACCATCAAAGACTGCCTGCTGTCCGACGAGGGCGAGTACACGGCCGTGGCGGGAGACAGCAAGTCTACGGCCGAGCTGATCATCAGCGAGGCTCCCACGGACTTCAGCGCTCAGCTGAAGGATCAGACCATCACTGAGTTTGAAGACGCAGAGTTCGTCTGCAAACTGACCAAAGAGAAAGCCGACGTTAAGTGGTACAGAAACGGACGTGAGATCAGAGAAGGACCGAGGTAAAACATCACCATCAAAGTTCTGTTTGTTCACACTTTGATCAAACTCACAGAGGCTTATTCTAGTTTGAAGTGTCACGCTGAGTTTGAATGTTCATCTAGGTGCAGATATATATAACCATAAGGGCTCATTAATGCTCAACGTACGTACGAAAGTGTTTACGTCCTTTTCAAACGATGTTACCGTCACTCCTCACATACTTCCATGCTTCCTTTACGTTGGCATGGATGTTTACCAATACATCCACCAGGGGGCAGCACAGAGTCAATACGTCCACCAGGGGGCAGCACAGAGTCAATACGTCCACCAGGGGGCAGCGCAGAGTCAAGACGTCCACCAGGGGGCAGCACAGAGTCAATACATCCACCAGGGGGCAGCACAGAGTCAATACATCCACCAGGGGGCAGCACAGAGTCAATACATCCACCAGGGGGCAGCACAGAGTCAATACATCCACCAGGGGGCAGCGCAGAGTCACAGAATACATCCACCAGGGGGCAGCACAGAGTCAATACGTCCACCAGGGGGCAGCGCAGAGTCAATACATCCACCAGGGGGCAGCACAGAGTCAATACATCCATCAAGGGGCAGCACAGAGTCAATACGTCCACCAGGGGGCAGCACAGAGTCAATACATCCACCAGGGGGCAGCACAGAGTCAATACGTCCACCAGGGGGCAGCACAGAGTCTTCCTCTCTCTTTCCTCCCTTCCTTCTTTTCCTTCCTTCCTCCTTTTCTTCCCTCATTTCCTTCCTTCTTCCTCCTTTCCTGCCTTCCTTCCTCCCTCCTTTCCTTCCTTCTTCCTCCCTTCATCCCTCCTTTCCTTCCCCTTTCCTCCCTCCCTCATTTCCTTCCTTCCTCCTTTCCTTCTTTCTTCCTCCCTTCATCCCTCCTTTCCTTCCCCTTTCCTCCCTCCCTCATTTCCTTCCTTCCTCCTTTCCTTCTTCCTCCCTCCCTCATTTCCTTACTTCTTCCTCCTTTCCTCCCTTCCTTCCTCCCTCCCTCATTTCCTTCCTTCTTCCTCCTTTCCTCCCTTCCTTCCTCCCTCCCTCATTTCCTTCTTCCTGCTTTCCTCCCTTCCTTCCTCCCTCCCTCATTTCCTTCCTTCTTCCTCCTTTCCTCACTTCCTTCCTTCCTCCCTCCTTTCCTTCCTTGACTCGAGGACAACAGGAGGGTTAAAGTTTCTAACCAACTCACACAACCTTTCCTCAAAAAGTTCCTCCATTGTTATTTCTTCTTCGTGTCTCACTAGAGCTACGTATGGAGTAGTGACAGCAACACTGCCCCCCCATGGTTTCTGGTGGTACTGCGCCGTCTGTATCCGGATCCGTATTTAACGTTGAGCATAAATGGGCCTTATTATACGAGAGATGTGATGAACTTAAAGTCTCATTTAGGGAGAAAACTGCAGACACATTATAAACCACCTCCTGTTCACATCAGCTCACATCTTCATATTGAATTAGTTGCAGTACATGAGTCACTTTGTGTCTGCAGTCATCATTCACTGAAAATACTCAGTTCTGATGTTTGTGGTAAAGTAATGATACTTTTACTTCCTCAGATACACATTTAAAAAGGAAGGAAGGTTTTGCACGTTGCACATTAAGGAGTGCAGACCAGACGATGAGTGTGAATACGCTTGTGGAGTGGAGGAGAAGAGATCCAGAGCCAGACTCTTTGTAGATGGTGAGCTCCTCAAACTTTTCTGTCCTTCCTCTAACCCTAAACCCTCTTCCTGTTTCTGTCCTTCCTCTAACCCTTCTTCCTGTTTGTGTCCTGCTCTGAGTAACCTTCTTCCTGTTTGTGTCCTGCCTCTAAATAAATCTTCTTCCTGTTTGTGTCCTTCCTCTAACCCTAAACCTTCTTCCTGTTTGTGTCCTTCCTCTAACCCTAAACCTTCTTCCTGTTTGTGTTCTTCCTCTAACCCTAAACCTTCTTCCTGTTTCTGTTCTTCCTCTAAACCTAAACCTTCTTCCTGTTTGTGTCCTGCTCTGAGTAAACCTTCTTCCTGTTTGAGTAAACCTTCTTCCTGTTTGTGTCCTTCCTCTAAACCTAACCCTTCTTCCTGTTTGTGTCCTGCTCTGAGTAAACCTTCTTCCTGTTTTGTGTCCTGCTCTGAGTAACCCTACTTCCTGTTTGTGTCCTGCTCTGAGTAAACCTTCTTCCTGTTTTGTGTCCTGCTCTGAGTAAACCTACTTCCTGTTTGTGTCCTGCAGAGACTCCGGTGGAGATCATCAGACCTCCTCAGGACGTGTTTGAACCTCCGGGCTCAGATGTGGTGTTCGAGGTGGAGCTCAACAAGGACCGCGTGGAGGTGAAGTGGTTGAGGAACAACATGACCGTCGTCCAGGGAGACAAATACCAAATGATGAGCGAGGGTAAAGTCCACAGGCTGCAGGTCTGTGAGATCAGACCTCGAGACCAAGGAGAGTACAGAATCATCGTGAAGGACAAAGACGCCAAAGCCAAGCTGGAGCTGGCAGGTGAGAAACGATCCTTTAACCCTGCTGCTGTCCTCCAGGCAAGGAAGGAAGGGAGGAAGGGAGGGAGGGAGGGAGGAAGGGAGGAAGAACAAGGGAGGGAGGGAGGGAGGGAGGACAAAGGAGGAAGGAAGGGAGGTAGAAGAAGGGAGGGATGGAGGAAATAAGGAAGACAAGAAGGAGCGAGGGATGGAGAAAGAAAGGAAGGAAGGGAGGAAAGGAAGGGAGGAAGGTAGGAGAGAGGGAGGGGGGAGAAAGGAAAAGAGGAAGGATAGAAAGAAGGACAGATGAAAGAAGGAAGGGAGGAAGGAATGAAGGAAGGAACAGTCAAAACAGTTGGGGTCAGTTAGACTCTGGAGGACGACATGAAGCTTAAATCACATATTAAATAGATTAAATTATGAATAGTAGACAGACACATATATATATTTAATTCCTTTAAGCTATGAAATGTAAATATTCACATTTTATTTTATTTAACAAAGAAGTCAAACTGGACCCTGACCCTCTAACTCTAACCATCTCCTCCTCCTCTTCCAGCGGTGCCTCAGATAAAGACCACAGACCAGAGCTACGTGACCGATGCAGGGAAGCCCATCACCATGGCCGTCCCCTACAGCGCTTACCCTAAAGCAGAAGCTGATTGGCTGTACGACAACACGAGTCTGTCCACAGACAACGTGCACACGTCTGCCGACCGCACGGAGTACCGGCTGAAGGACCCCAAGAAGAGCGACCAGGGCCGCTACAAGATCATCATCAAGAACAAGCACGGAGAGGGAGAGGCCTTCATCAACCTGGACGTCATCGGTCAGCTCAAACACTACTATATATATATCACTATATATTAGGGCTGTCAAACGATTAATTATTTTAATCGAGATTAATCGCAGAGTTTCCGTAGTTAATCGCGATTAATGGCGTTTTGATTTGCATGTTTAAAATCCTGTTATTTTCCATTTGAAGGCAGTTTTAAGCCCATAATGTAAAGCATTTCTTACCAGAGTGTCTTAACTGGGAATCAATCACGGCTCTGCTGCGACTCCCACACTCCAAAATGGTCCTTTGGTGGAGCTGAGGCTGGCTTGGCTGCACCTGGGTGTTTAGCGTGGAGGTGCTAACTCAAACTCCACGTACTCCGGTGGTAGTTAAACTCCGTTTGACACAGGTTGCATTTTACTTTTGACTTGTCAACTGAAGCGTCTGGAAGTGTTTTAAAGTTAAACAAGCCGTTCAAAAGTCCAGTAGCTCTCTTACTTTCCATCAGCGCGGTAGGTTTACTGCAGGAGGCCACTTCAAAGCATAGCGCTACAGCTAGAGGAGCCGTCTACGGGGGAGTAGAAGGGACAAAAAGGCTTGCAACATTAAAATGCCATTAAAGGAAATTAACGCGTTATGGATTGCATTAATCTAATCGTGATTAACGCGTTAACGCTAACAGCCCTAGTTTATATATCACCATATTAACTTGGTAGGTTTAGCTACTGCAGAGTCATGTTAACATTAAGTTCATTATAGGGATATTTGATTATTTAATATCATTTATTTCAGGTCAAATTTTCAAAGTGAGAAAATTACATTCCTATTAAATGTTGGAACTGCTCTTATAAATTTAAGGGTTTCAGGTTTTTAGAAATAAGAGTAGAGAAACCAATGTGTATATATATGCTTATATATGTACGTAAGATATATATATTTATTTTTATATGTGCATATGCCTGTTTGGGTTCTTTCTTTCTTTCTTTCTTTCTTTCTTTCTGTCTTTTTTAAATAAACCTTTCCTTAAATGTGACACTGACTGTTTCCTGTTTCCTGTTTCCTGTTTCCTGTCTGGTCTGCAGACGTTCCCGGGCCCGTGAAGAACCTCCAGGTTATAGACACGGCCGACGGCGAGGTGAGCTTGGCGTGGGAGGAGCCTGAGAGCGACGGAGGAAGTAAAGTGATCGGCTACGTGGTGGAGAGACGCGACGTGAAGCGTAAGACGTGGACGCTGGCGACCGACCACGCCGAGAGTCCAGAGTTCACCGTCACCGGACTCCAGAGAGACTCCTTCTACCTGTTCAGAGTCTGCGCTCGCAACCGGGTCGGCAGCGGCCCCAACGTAGAGACCGACAAACCCGTTCAGCCCAAGAACAAGTTTGGTGAGAATGATCCTCCCTTTCTTCCTTCCTTCCTTTCCTTCCTTCCGTCCTTCTTTCCTCTGTCCTTCTTTCCTACCTTCCTTCCTTCCTTCCTCCCTTCTGTCCTTCCTCCCTTCCTTCTTTCCTTCTTTCCTCCCTTCCTCTTTTCCTTTCTCCCTACCTCCCTCCTTTCCTCTCTTCTGTCCTTCTTTCCTCCATCGGTCCTTCTTCCTCCCTTCAATCCTTCCTCCCTCCTTTCCTTCCTTCTTCCTCCCTTCCTTCCTTATTTCCTTCCTTCTTTCTTCCTTCCTCCCTTCCTTCCTTTCTTCCTCTCTTCTGTCCTTCTTTCCTCCATCGGTCCTTCTTCCTCCCTTCAATCCTTCCTCCCTCCTTTCCTTCCTTCTTCCTCCTTTCCTTCCTCCTTTCCTTCCTTCTTCCTCCCTTCCTTCTTCCTCCTTTCCTTCCTTCTTCCTTCTTTCCTTCCTTCTTCCTTTCTTCCTTCCGTCTTCCTCCCTTCCTTCTTCCTCCTTTCCTTCCTTCTTTCCTCCCTTCTTTCCTTCCTTCCTTCTTCCTCCCTTCTTTCCTTCCTCCCTCCTTTCCTTCCTTCATCCTCCCTTCCTTCCTCCCTCCTTTCCTTCCTTCTTCCTCCTTTCCTCCCTCCTTTCCTTCCTTCATCCGCTCTTCTTTCCTTCCTTCCTTCCTTTCCTTCTTTCCTTCGTTCCTCTCTCCCTCCTTTCTTTCCTTCTGTCCTTCCCTCCTTTTTTCCTTCCTTCCTTCCTCCCTTCTTTCCCTGACTTGAGGGTTAAAAAGTGATTTATCTCACTAAATGTTAAATATATTCACATTAATCTATAACTTCCTGTCTGTGTTCAGGAGTCCCCGACGCTCCGCTGAACGTGATCGTAGGAAACGTGACTAAGTTTGGCTGCACGGTCTCGTGGGAGCCTCCGGAGTCTGACGGAGGATCTCCCATCACCTCTTACATCATCGAGCTGCGTGACAGGACGTCGGTGAAGTGGTCTCCGGTCCAGCTCACCAAAGCCGACGAGCTCAAGGCGATAGTCAACGACGTCATCGAGAACAAAGAATATATCTTCAGAGTCAAAGCTCAGAACAAAGCCGGCGAAGGCAAACCCAGCGCCGCCTCCCAGCCCGTCAAGATCATGGATCCCATCGGTGAGTCTGATATTTCAGGTCTGACTCTAACCGGGGTTATTATAGTTCACTAAGACTAAAACTAAAACTAAGACTTAAACTAAGACTTAAACTAAGACTAGCAGTGAACAAAATAATTGAAATAAAATAAAATAAAAAAATGAAAACTAAATAAAACTACAATAAACAAAGCAAAACTAACTCAAACTAAAGTGAACAGCAGATAAAATCATCTTGTCTCCATGGTGACTGTAGTTTTCTTTTCATCGTCTCCATGGTGACTGTAGTTTTCTTTCCATCGTCTCCATGGTGACTGTAGTTTTCTTTCCATCGTCTCCATGGTGACTGTATAGTGTTCGTCGTCTCCATGGTGACTGTATAGTGTTCGTTGTCTCCATGGTGACTGTATAGTGTTCGTTGTCTCCATGGTGACTGTATAGTGTTCATTGTCTCCATGGTGACTGTATAGTGTTCATCGTCTCCATGGTGACTGTAGTTTTCTTTCCATCGTCTCCATGGTGACTGTAGTTTTCTTCTGTATTCCTTCAAAATAAAACCGAACTAAAACTGGTCAATTCCTTCAAAATAAAACTAAACTAAAACTGGTCAATTCCTTCAAAATAAAACTAAACTAAAACTAGTCAATTCCTTCAAAATAAAACTAAACTAAAACTACTTCATCATTTGTAAAACTCTAAAAACTAAATAGAAATAAAAAACTCATTTCTAACTAATTTCTAAACTATAATAACCCTTGGCTCTGACCCTTAGATCTGGTTTTATATTCTTTTATCCGTGTCTATAATATTTAACTGTCTTATCGCCTGCAGAGCGGCCGAGTCCCCCCCAGAACCTGGTCTCGCAGGACCAGAACAAGAACTCGGTGCAGCTGACCTGGGAGACTCCTCTGAGGAACGGAGGCAGCATGATCACAGGATACATCATCGAGCGCTGCGAGGAAGGAACCGATAAGTGGCTCCGCTGCAACGCTCGCCTCTGCCCCGACCTCTGCTACAAGGTACCGGACTCTCACACGATCTCCTCAAGTTAAGGAAGGAAGGGAAGGAGGGAGGAAAGGAAAGAAGGAAGTGAGGAAAGGACAGAGGAAATAAGAAAGGGAGGAAATGAGGGAAGAAAGGAAAGAAGGAAAGGAGAAAGGTAGAGGGGAGGAAAGAAAGAGAAGGAGGGTGGGAGGAAGGAAGGAAGAAAGGGAGGAAAGAGAGAAGGAGGGAGGGAGGAAGGAAGGAAGAAAGGGAGGAAGGAGGGAGGGAGGAAGGAAGGAAGAAAGGGAGGAAAGAGAGAAGGAGGGAGGGAGGAAGGAAGGAAGAAAGGGAGGAAAGAGAGAAGGAGGGAGGGAGGAAGGAAGGAAGAAAGGGATGAAAGAGAGAAGGAGGGAGGGAGGAAGGAAGGAAGAAAGGGAGGAAAGAGAGAAGGAGGTAGGGAGGAAGGAAGAAAGGGAGGAAAGAGAGAAGGAGGGAGGGAGGGAGGAAGAAAGGGAGGAAAGAGAGAAGGAGGGAGGGAGGAAGGAAGGAAGAAAGGGAGGAAAGAGAGAAGGAGGGAGGGAGGAAGGAAGGAAGAAAGGGAGGAAAGAGAGAAGGAGGGAGGGAGGAAGGAAGAAAGGGAGGAAAGAGAGAAGGAGGGAGGAAGGAAGGAAGGAAGAAAGGGAGGAAAGAGAGAAGGAGGGAGGGAGGAAGGAAGGAAGAAAGGGAGGAAGGAAGGAAGAGGAAGGAAGGAAAGGAGGAAGGATGGAAGGAAGAAAATGAGGAAAGGAAAGAAGGGAAGGAGGAAGGACTAACTCTAACAGTAATTCACTCAGCTGATCGTTCTGTGTGTTTCAGCTAAATGCTAAATGTGACTTTGCTGTTTCAGGTTTCTGGTCTGACGTACGGAGCAAAGTACAACTACCGAGTGTTTGCTGAGAACGCTGCTGGAGTGTCTGACCCATCCAACACCATCGGCCCCCTGCTGGCCGACAACCCACACTGTGAGACACACACCAGCTTCTACTGTCACTGAGACACTCATGGGTTTAACCCTCCTGTCGTCCTCCCGGGTCAAATTGACCCCATCTCTTTTGACTGTTCCTTCTTTCCTTCTTTCCTTCCTTCCCTCTTTCTTTGCACCCTCCTCCTTCCATACTTCTTTCCTCACTTCATTCCTTCTCTCCTTCCTTCCTTCATCTTTTCCTCCCTCCCTTCCTTCTTCCTTTCCTCTCTCCCTTCCTTCTTCCTTTCCTTTCTCCCTTCCTTCCCTTTCTCCCTTCCCTCCCTCCTTACCATCCTCAATCCTTCCTTCCTCCCTTCTTTCCACCTTTCCTTCCTCCTTTCCTTTCTACCTTCCCTCCTTCCTCCCTCCTTTCCATCCTCAATCCTTTCTACCTTCCCTCCTTCCTCCCTCCTTTCCATCCTCAATCCTTCCTTCCTTCCTTCCTTCTTTAACTTGAGGACAACAGGAGGGTTAAAAGGTGTGTTTAAGTGTTTTTATTTCTCTTTTGTCTTACCCATCATGCATCTCTCTCCTGTCTCCAGTCGCTCCGACCTTTGACCTGAGTGCGTTCAAAGACGGCCTGGAGGTGATCGTCCCTCAGGCTCTCACCATCAGAGTCCCCATCACCGGATACCCGACCCCCGTCGCTAAGTGGACCTTTGCAGAGAAGGAGCTGACTGCTGCCGATGAGCGCGTTACCGTGACGACCAAGTCCACGTTCGTAGAGCTGATCGTCACGCCGAGCGTCCGCCCAGACAAAGGCACCTACACGCTGCAGCTGGAGAACGACGTCACGTCCGTCTCTGGAGAGATCGAGGTCAACGTCATCGGTACGTTATAAAGAATACATCTGAGAGAACAGCTGATCCCTCCTGATGTCCTCAAGTTAAGGGAGGGAGGGAGGAAAGAAGGAAGGGAGGAAAGGAAAGAGGAAATAAGAAAGGGAGGAAGGTAGGAGGGAGGGAGGGAGGAAAGGAGGGAAGGAAGGGAAGAAGGAAAGGAGAAAGGTAGGGGGGAGGAAAAAAAGAGAAGGAGGGAGGGAAGAAAGAGAGAAGGAAGAAGGAAGGAAGGAAGGATGGATGGAGGAAATAAGGAAGGTAGGGAGGAAAGAGAGAGGAAGGAAAGAAAGAGAGAAGGAGGGAAGGATGGAAGGGTGGAGGAAATAAGGAAGGAAGGAAGGAAAGGATGGAAAGGAAGGGAGAAAGGTAGGGGGGAGGAAAGAAAGAGAGAAAGAGGGAGGGAGGAAAGGAAAGAAGGAGGGCAGGAGGAAGAAAGGGGGGTGGAGGAAGGAAGGGAGGAAACAGAGAGAAAGCAAAGAAAGAGAGAAGGAGGGAGGGAGGAAAGAAGGAAGGAAGGAAGGTGGGAGGGAGGAAAGAAAGAGAGAAGGAAGGGAGGAAAGAAGGAACAGTCAAATCAGACGGGGTGAAGGAAAGGAGGGAAGGAAGGGAAGAAGGACAGAGGAAAGAAGGAAGGGAGGAAGGTAGGGGGGAGGAAAGAAAAAGAGAAGGAGGGAGGAGAGAAGGAAGAGTCAAAACAGACGGGGTTAGTTTTGGGTTAATGTTTCTGTATATTTATATATTTATATATTTCTCTCTTCCAGCCGCTCCCAGCGCTCCGAAGGACTTCAAGGTTCCCGAAGTGACGCGGCAGCACGTCCATCTGAGCTGGGAAGCTCCGGAGCACGATGGAGGAAGTCCTCTGACCGGCTACCAGGTGGAGAAACGGGACATGGCCCGCAAGACCTGGGTCAAGGTAAGACTTCACATCCACAGAGGTGGGAAGCCTGCAGGCGGGGAGTTCCGGTCCAACCAGGAAGTAACTTAGAGCTGCATTCTATCAAAAGGCCACCAGGGGGCGACCGTCTCTATACAAGTCAATGGAGAATTCACCAACTTCTCACTTGATTTCTAACCTCAGTAAACGTTTTCAAAATGTGTTTATGGTCTCAATCGCTAGTTTAAAGCCTTCTTCAATGCAGTATGATGTTCATTTGGGACATTTTGGCCATTATTTTTAAATGATAGACTTTAATATAAGTCTTAATGCTTACATGAGGATCAAATCTAGAGCTGTAATAACTGCATATGAATTAATAAACAAGTCTAATCCAGCCA